>NW_027094996.1:0-39812 GCF_029207755.1 Chamaea fasciata | reverse complement strand
TTTCCAGATTTTTTTCCGTTTTGTTTCTGATTTTGTTCCTGATTTTTTTCCTGGTTTTTGACAATTTTTTGGCCAATTTTCTCTAATTTCTCCCTGATTTTTTTAGTGTTTTTTCTGATTTTTTTTCTTGATTTTTTTCCTGGTTTTTGACAATTTTTTGGCCAATTTTCTCTAATTTTTCCCTGATTTTTTTAGTGTTTTTCCAGATTTTTTTTCCATTTTGTTTCTGATTTTGTTCCTGATTTTTTTCCTGGTTTTTGACAAGTTTTTGGCCAATTTTCTCTAATTTCTCCCTGATTTTTTTAGTGTTTTTCCAGATTTTTTTCCGTTTTGTTTCTGATTTTGTTCCTGATTTTTTTCCTGGTTTTTGACAATTTTTTGGCCAATTTTCTCTAATTTCTCCCTGATTTTTTTAGTGTTTTTCCTGATTTTTTTTCTTGATTTTTTTTCCTGGTTTTTGACAAGTTTTTGGCCAATTTTCTCTAATTTTTCCCTGATTTTTTTAGTGTTTTTCCAGATTTTTTTTCCATTTTGTTTCTGATTTTGTTCCTGATTTTTTTCCTGGTTTTTGACAATTTTTTGGCCAATTTTCTCTAATTTTTCCCTGATTTTTTTAGTGTTTTTCCTGATTTTTTTCCGTTTTGTTTCTGATTTTGTTCCTGATTTTTTTCCTGGTTTTTGACAATTTTTTGGCCAATTTTCTCTAATTTCTCCCTGATTTTTTTAGTGTTTTTCCAGATTTTTTTCCGTTTTGTTTCTGATTTTGTTCCTGATTTTTTTCCTGGTTTTTGACAATTTTTTGGTCAATCTTCTCTAATTTCTCCCTGATTTTTTTTAGTGTTTTTCCAGATTTTTTTCCGTTTTGTTTCTGATTTTGTTCCTGATTTTTTTCCTGGTTTTTGACAATTTTTTGGTCAATCTTCTCTAATTTCTCCCTGATTTTTTTAGTGTTTTTCCTGATTTTTTTTCTTGATTTTTTTTCCTGGTTTTTGACAAGTTTTTGGCTAATTTTCTCTAATTTCTCCCTGATTTTTTTAGTGTTTTTCCAGATTTTTTTCCGTTTTGTTTCTGATTTTGTTCCTGATTTTTTTCCTGGTTTTTGACAATTTTTTGGCCAATTTTCTCCAATTTTCCCTGATTTTTTTTAGTGTTTTTCCAGATTTTTTTCTGTTCCTGATTTTTTTTTTTCTATTTTTTTACAATTCTTTGGCCAATTTTTGATGATTTTTCCCTGATTTTTTTAGTGTTTTTCCAGATGTTTTTCCTGATTTTTTTCCTGATTTTTTGGCCAATCTTCGATGATTTCTCCCTGATTTT
This sequence comes from Chamaea fasciata, assembly GCF_029207755.1. NCBI lineage: Eukaryota > Metazoa > Chordata > Aves > Passeriformes > Sylviidae > Chamaea > Chamaea fasciata. The sequence continues at coordinate 38,495 of NW_027094996.1, read as the reverse complement.
TTTTAGTGTGTTTCCCCCGTTTTTTTTCTGGTTTTTTCCTGATATTTTTTTTTGTATTTTTTGACAATTTTTTGGCCAATTTTTCAATGATTTTTCCCTGATTTTTTTAGTGTTTTTCCAGATTTTTCTGGTTTTTTCCTGATTTTTTTTCTATTTTTTGACAATTTTCTTGCAGATTTTCTCTAATTTTCCCTGATTTTTTTAGTGTTTTTCCAGATTTTTTTTTACACCCTTTTTTTCCCCAGTTCCCCCCAAATTCCCTTTTCTTCCTCCCCAAACTCCCCATTTTCCCCAAAATCCTCATTTTCCCCCCCAAAATCCTTTTTTTTCCCCAAATCTCCCTTTTTTCCCCCAAATCCCACATTTTCATCTATTTTCCCCCATTTTTTCCCCATTTTTTCCCCAGTTCCCCCCAAATTCCCTTTTCTCTCCCCAAACTCCCCATTTTCCCCAAAATCCTCATTTTCCCCCCCAAAATCCCTTTTTTTCCCCAAATCTCCCTTTTTTCCCCCAAATCCCACATTTTCACCTATATTCCCCCCATTTTTTCCCCATTTTTTCCCCAATTCCCCCCAAATTTCCCTTTTCTCTCCCCAAACTCCCCATTTTCCCCAAAATCCTCATTTCCCCCCCCAAAATCCCCTTTTTTCCCCCCAAATCTCCCTTTTTCCCCCCAAATTCCCCATTTTTTCCCCATTTTTTCCCCAATTCCCCCCAAAATTCCCATTTTTCCCCCGTTTTCCCCCTTTTTTTTCCCCAATTCCCCCCAAATTCCCTTTTCTTCCTCCCCAAACTCCCCATTTTCCCCAAAATCCTCATTTCCCCCCCAAAATCCCCTTTTTTCCCCCCAAATCTCCCTTTTCCCCCCAAATTCCCCATTTTTTCCCCATTTTTTCCCCAATTCCCCCCAAAATTCCCATTTTTCCCCCGTTTTCCCCCCTTTTTTTTCCCCAATTCCCCCCAAATTTCCCTTTTCTCTCCCCAAACTCCCCACTTTCCCCAAAATCCTCATTTTTCCCCCCAAACCCCTCATTTTCTCCCCAAACTCCTCCACTTCCCTCCCATTTCCCCAATTTCCCCCCCATTTTTCCCCTTTTCCCCCCCGTTTTTCCCTCATTTTTCCCCCGTTTCTCCCCGTTTTTTTTTTCCCCATCACCTCCTTTCTCCCTTTCCTCCCTCTCCAACCCCGTTTTTCCCCAAAATCCTGACTTTTCCCCCCAAAATTCCGTGTCGTTCCAGGCCATCTGGCTGCTGTGCACGGGCGCCCGCGAGGCCGCCTTCCGCAACATCAAAACCATCGCCGAGTGCCTGGCTGACGAGCTCATCAACGCCGCCAAGGTGAGGGAATTCCCCCGGGCTCCAGCCCAGAATTCCCAGAAATCCCTTTTGCCCGCTTTTTCCCGCTTTTTCCCACTTTTTCCCGCTTTTTTCCCGCTTTTTTCCCGTTTTTTTTCCGCTTTTTTTCCCACTTTTTTCCCATTTTTTTACTGCTTATTCATGATTTTGGTTTTTTTTTTTCCTTTTCTCCCTTTTTTTCCCGTTTTTCCCACTTTTTCCCCTTTTTTTAATTCTTTGTTCATGATTTTGGGGTTTTTTTCCTTATTTTCCTCCCGTTTTTTCCCCATTTTTTCCACTTTTTCACAGTTTTTTTCCCATTTTTTTGCTCTTTGTTCATGATTTTTGTCTTTTTTTCCTTATTTCCTCCCTTTTTCCCCCATTTTTTCCACTTTTTCCCCGTTTTTTTACTCTTTATTCATGATTTTTGTCTTTTTTTTTCCTTATTTTCTCTCTTTTTTCCCATTTTCCCCCTTTTTTCCCATTTTTTTACTCTTTGTTCATGATTTTTCTTTTTTTTCCTTTTCTCTCTTTTTTCCCATTTTTTCCGCTTTTTCCCACTTTTCTCCCATTTTTTTACTCTTTATTCATGATTTTTGTCTTTTTTTTCCCTTTTCTCTCTTTTTCCCATTTTTTTCACTTTTTCCCCACTTTTCTCCCATTTTTTTACTCTTTATTCATGATTTTTGTCTTTTTTTCTTTATTTCCTCCCTTTTCCCCATTTTTCCTTCTACTTTTCTTCCCGTTTTTTTACTCTTTTTTTTCTTTTTTTTTTTTTTTTTTTTTTTTTTTATTTTTTTTTTACTTTTTTCCTTACTTTTCCCGTTTTTTTACTCTTTGTTCGTGATTTTTGTCTTTTTTTTCCCTATTTTCTCCCTTTTTCCCCATTTTTTCCACTTTTTCCACTTTTTTCCCCTTTTTTACTCTTTGTTTGTGATTTTTGTCTTTTTTCCCCTTATTTTCTCCCTTTTCCCCCATTTTTTCCACTTTTTCCCCGTTTTTTTTCCGCTTTTTTTCCCACTTTTTTCCCTTTTTTTACTCTTCGTTAATGATTTTTGTCTTTTTTTTCCTTATTTTCTCTCTTTTTTCCCATTTTCCCACTCTTTTCCCATTTTTTATTCTTTGTTCATGATTTTTGTCTTTTTTTTCCTTATTTTCTCCCTTTTTTCCCCATTTTTTCCACTTTTTTCCCACTTTTTTCTATTTTTTTACTATTTGTTCATGATTTTTAGGTTTATTTCCTTATTTTTTTCCTTTTTTCCCATTTTTTCCACTTTTTCCCACTTTTTTCCCGTTTTTTTACTCTTTATTCATGATTTTTGTCTTTTTTCCTTATTTTCTCCCTTTTCTCCCCAAAATTCCCTTTTCCCCCCAAAATCCCCAAATTTCCCCCAAAATTCCCATTTTCCCCCAAACCTCCCAAATTTCCCCAAATTTCCCCCAAAATTCCCATTTTCCCCTCCAAAATCTCCATTTCCCCCCCCAAAACTCCCAAATTTTCCCAATTTTCCCCCAAAATTCCCAAATTTCCCCCAAAAATTCCCAAATTTCCCCCAAACTTCCCAAAATTCCCCCCAAAATTCCCAAATTTCCCCCAAAATTCCCATTTTCCCCCAAAACTCCCAAATTTCCCCAAATTTCCCCTAAAATTCCCATTTTCCCCTCCAAAATCTCCATTCCCCCCCCCCAAAACTCCCAAATTTTCCCAATTTTCCCCCAAAATTCCCAAAATCCCCCCCAAACTTCCCAAATTTCCCCCAAAATTCCCAAATTTCCCCCAAATTCCCAAAATTCCCCCCAAAATTCCCAAATTTCCCCCAAACTTCCCAAAATTCCCCCCAAACTTCCCAAAATTCCCCCCAAAATTCCCAAATTTCCCCCAAAATTCCCAAATTTCCCCCCTTTTTTCCAGGGCTCCTCCAACTCCTACGCCATCAAGAAGAAAGACGAGCTGGAGCGCGTGGCCAAATCCAACCGTTAAAATTCCCAAAAAAACCCCCAAATCCCCCCAAATCTGGAGCTTTTCCCAAATAAAAACCACGGAGTTGGAACCTGCCCGGGAGATTCGGGGGATTTTTGGGGGGAATTTTGGGATTTTGGGGGGAAAAATGGGAATTTGGGGGAGAAAAATGGGAAAATTCGGGAATTTTGGGGGGAAAACGGGAAAATTTGGGAATTTTAAAAGGAAAAATGAGGAAAAATGGGAATTTTGGGGGAAAATGGGAAAATTTGGGAATTTTAAAAGGAAAAGTGAGAAAAAATGGGAATTTTGGGGGGAAAATGGGAAAATTCGGGAATTTTAAAAGGAAAAATGAGGAAAAACGGGAATTTTGGGGGGAAAATGGGAAAATTTGGGAATTTTAAAAGGAAAAATAAGGAAAAATGGGAATTTTGGGGGGGAAAATGGGAAAATTCGGGAATTTTAAAAGGAAAAATGAGGAAAAACAGGAATTTTGGGGGGGAAAATGGGAAAATTTGGGAGTTTTGAGGGGAAATTTGGGAAATTTGGGGTTTTAAGAGGATTTGTGGGAATTCTGGGGGGAAAATCTGGAGATTTTTGCGGGAATTCTGGAGGTTTTAGGAGATTTTTTGGGGAATTCCAAGAGATTTTTTGTGGGATTTTTTTGGGGGAATTTTGGGGTTTTTTGTGGGATTTCTTGGGAATTTGGGTTTTCGTGGGATTTTCTTTGGAATTCTGGGGGTTTTTAAGGAATTCTGGGGGTTCTGCATCCGATTTTTTGGGGAATTCTGAGGGTTTTCGTGGAATTTTGGACATTTTTTAAGGAATCCTTAAAACCTTTATTTAAACTCTCGGATTTTTAAACAGTTTTTTGACAATTCCGCGAAATTTTTCCGGAAATTCCACCAATTTTTTTAGGAATTCCGCCCCCACCCCTGATCCAAGCCCTCCCATCCCTTCCCCCCCTCCCAAAATTCCCCAAAATCCCCCAAAATTCCCAAAAAATCCCCCCAAAGTACCACTGGGAGCCTTGGGAAGCAGCAGGATCCCGATTTTTCCGCCGGAATTTTGGGAAAATCCGGATCCCAGACGCGAAATTTGGGGAATTTTGGGGATTTTTTTGGGAATTTGCAGCCCTGATCCCGATTTTTCCCGTCTTTTTTCTTGGAATTCCGGGAATTTCCAGGTTGGAGGAGTCGGGTTTTTTCAGGAATTGCTGAGGAATGGGAAAAGCTTTGGGAATTTTGTGGGAAAATCGGGAATTTTGGGGAATTGCTGCGGGGGAAAACTGGGAATTCTGGAGGACTTTTTGGGAATTCTGGGAGGAAAACGGGAATTTTTTTGGGATTCAGGGAATACCTGCAGGGAAAAAAAAAATGGGAATTTTTTGGGATTTGTTGAAGGATTGTGGAGAATTCTGAGGATTTTTGGGACTGATCCCAAGTTTTTATTCCTGCACGGTCCGTCACTGACCCGACTCCTCCTGGTTTTTTCCAGCGGGAATTCGGGGAATTTTTCGGTGGGAATTCGGGGGGTTTTTCTACAGAATTTTTCGGAATTTCCTGCTGGGAATTCTGGGAATTTTTGGACATGAATTCCTGGGGGTTTTTTTTTTCCCCACGTGAATTCCAGGAATTTTTTTTGTGCGAATCCCGGGACTTTTTCCACAGGAATTCCAGGGATTTCTTTCCCACATAAACCCCTGGAATGTTTTCCGTGCCAATCCCGGGAATTTTTCCACAAAACTTCCAGGAATTTTTCCTACGTGAATCCCAAGTCCTTCCCTGTGGGAATTCCAGGAATCTTCCGCCACAAATTCTCCCAACTTTTGACCGAAACTTCCTGATCGTGTTTTCCCCCCCCCCCCCCCTCTAAAATCCCGCCGTTTTCCCACCAAAACTCCCGGTTTTTTTGGGGGTTTTTTTTTTTCCCGTAAATCCCAGGAAGTCTTCTCTCGGAATGCCGGGAATTCCTCGGCGGAAATTCCCGGATTTCCTCGGGGGAATCTCTATTTGTAGAGCAGGTGGACGCGGCTGCCGTCGCAATTGCCCCGGCCCAGCTTCTCGGCCTGCTCGGACACCAGGCAGCGCACCAGGCTGCCCCCGGGCAGCTGGGAATTCTGGGAATCCCGGGAATCCCGGGAATCGCGCTGCCCGGAGCCCAGGTGGTTCTCGGAGTCTCGGGAATCGCGGGATTGGCGGCGCCGGGAGCGGAGCTGGAGCTGCTGCCGCGCCTGCAGCTGCTGCCGCAGCTCCGAGACGCGCTCCTCCTTCTGCCGGGAACAGGAGGGGGAAAAGTCGGGAAAAGTAAAGAAAAAATGGGGGGAAGCGGGGAAAAAATCGGGAAGAGCGGGGGGGAAAAATGGGGGAAAAAACTGGGGAAAGTGGGGGGAAAAAATCGGGAAGAGTGGGGGGAAAAATGGGGAAAAGTGGGAAAAAAAATCGGGAAGAGCGGGGAGAAAGTGGGGGGAAAAGTGGGGAAAAAAACTGGGGAAAGTGGGGGGAAAAGTGGGGAAAAAAAATCGGAAAAAGCGGGGAAAAAATTGGGGAAAGTGGGGGGAAAAAATCAGGAAAAGTGGGGAAAAAATGGGAAAAGTGGGGAAAAATACTGGGAAAAAAATTGGGAAAAGCGGGGAAAAAATTGGGAAAAGTGGGAAAAAAATCGGGAAAAGTGGGGGGAAAATTCAGGAAAAGTGGGGAAAAAATCAGGAAGAGTGGGGGGGGGAAGTGGGGAAAAAAATGGGGAAAAGCAGGGAAAAAATCGGGAAAGGTGGAGAAAAAATGGGAAAAATGGGGAAAAAAGGGAAAAAAAGGAGGGGGAGGGGAACCTCGGGAAAACGGCGAAAAAGAAGGAAAAAAAAATGGGGAAAAGAGGAAAAAAGCCAGGAAAATAAAGGGAAAAATGCTCAGGAAAAGGGGGAAAAATGGGGGAAAAAAGGGAAAAAGGAGGGGGGGAGGGGAACCTCGGGAAAACAGTGACAGGGAAGGAAAAATAACGGGAAAAAAGGAAAAAAAACTAAAATAAAGGGGAAAAATGCTCAGGAAAAGGGGGAAAAAAAGAGGAAAAATGGGGGGAACCTCGGGAAAACGGCGAAAAAGAAGGAAAAACAACGGGAAAAAAGGACAAAAACCAAAAATAAAGGGGAAAATGCTCAGGAAAAGGGGGAAAAATGGGGAAAAAAGAGGGGGGAGGGGAACCTCGGGAAAACAGCGAAAAAGAAGGAAAAACAACGGGAAAAAAAGGAAAAAAAAACAGGAAAATAAAGGGGAAAAATGCTCAGGAAAAGGGGGGAAAACAGCGGGAAAAAGGGGAAAAAGGAGGGGGGGAGGGGAACCTCGGGAAAACAGTGACAGGGAAGGAAAAACAACGGGAAAAAAGGAAAAAAAAACGAAAATAAAGGGGAAAAATGCTCAGGAAAAGGGGGAAAAAGAGGAAAAATGGGGGGAACCTCGGGAAAACGGCGAAAAGGAAGGAAAAAAAATGGGGAAAAAGGAAAAAAAACCGAAAATAAAGGGGAAAATGCTCAGGAAAAGGGGGAAAAATGGGGAAAAAAGGGAAAAAGGAGGGGGGAGGGGAACTTTGGGAAAACGGCCACGAGGAAGGAAAAACAATGGGGAAAAAAGGAAAAAAAAAACGAAAATAAAGGGGAAAAGTGCTCAGGAAAAGGGGGAAAAACCGGAAAAAAGCGGAAAAAGGAGGGGGGAGGGGAACCTCGGGAAAACGGTGACAGGGAACGAAAAAAAACGGGAAAAAAGAGGAAAAAAACCAGGAAAATAAAGGGGAAAATGCTCAAGAAAAGGGGGACAAAAGAGGAAAAACGGGGGGAACCTCAGGAAAACGGCGAAAAAGAAGGAAAAAAAACGGGGAAAAAGGAAAAAAAACCAGGAAAACACCGGGAGAAGGCGGCGAAGGAAGGAAGGGGGCGGGCGGAGGGGTTTCCGTGCCGGAATTGCCGATGCACCCCGGCGCACCTCGGCGATGATCTTCTCCAGCTCGCGGTTCTCCTTCTCCAGCAGCCGCGACTTCTCCTCCTCGTTGTTGTTGGTGGAGGAGCCGGTTTTCATCGTGTCCTGCTGCTCCCGACTGCCACTCGCCCCGCGTGATCAAGCGCCGCATCTGCCGGCCGAGAACGGCCCCACGATGTTCCCAAAATATTCCCAAGTTTTCCCGGATTTTTCCCCGATTTTTCCCGGTTTTTCCCCCGATTTTTTATGATTTTTCCCTGATTTTTTACGATTTTTTCCCGATTTTTTTCTTAATTTTTTCCCCATTTTTTTCTTGATTTTTTCCCCCATTTTTTTCTTGATTTTTTTCCCCCCATTTTTTTCCTGATCTTTTAGGATTTATTTCCTGATTTTTTATGGAATTTTTTCCCCAAATTTTTATGGTTTTTTCCCTGATTTGTAATGATTTTTGTCCTGATTTTTTATGGTTTTCATCGTGTCCTGCTGCTCCGACTGCCGCTCGCCCCGCGTGATCAAACGCCGCATCTGCCGGCCGAGAACGGCCCCAAAATATTCCCAAAATATTCCCAAGTTTTTCCCGGATTTTTCCCCGATTTTTTACGGTTTTTCCCCGATTTTTTACGATTTTTTCCCGATTTTTCCCCATTTTTTTCTTGATTTTTTCCCCATTTTTTTCTTGATTTTTTTCCCCCCATTTTTTTCCTGAGCTTTTAGGATTTATTTCCTGATTTTTTATGGAATTTTTTCCCCAATTTTTAAGGGTTCATTCCTGATTTTTAATGATTTTTGTCCTGATTTTTTACAGTTTTCATCGTGTCCTGCTGCTCCGACTGCCACTCGCCCCGCGTGATCAAGCGCCGCATCTGCCGGCCGAGAACGGCCCCACGATGTTCCCAAAATATTCCCAGGTTTTCCCGGATTTTTCCCCGATTTTTTATGATTTTTTCCCGATTTTTTACGATTTTTTCCCGATTTTTCCCCATTTTTTTCTTAATTTTTTCCCCATTTTTTTCTTGATTTTTTCCCCATTTTTTTCTTGATTTTTTTCCCCCCATTTTTTTCCTGATCTTTTAGGATTTATTTCCTGATTTTTTATGGAATTTTTTCCCCAAATTTTTATGGTTTTTTCCCTGATTTGTAATGATTTTTGTCCTGATTTTTTATGGTTTTCATCGTGTCCTGCTGCTCCGACTGCCACTCGCCCCGCGTGATCAAACGCCGCATCTGCCGGCCGAGAACGGCCCCAAAATATTCCCAAAATATTCCCAAGTTTTCCCGGATTTTTCCCCGATTTTTTACGGTTTTTCCCCGATTTTTTACGATTTTTTCCCAATTTTTCCCGATTTTTTTCTTAATTTTTTCGCCATTTTTTTTCTTGATTTTTTTCCCCCCATTTTTTTCCTGATCTTTTAGGATTTATTTCCTGATTTTTTATGGAATTTTTTCCCCAATTTTTAAGGGTTCATTCCTGATTTTTAATGACTTTTTTCCTGATTTTTTACGGTTTTCATCGTGTCCTGCTGCTCCGACTGCCACTCGCCCCGCGTGATCAAGCGCCGCATCTGCCGGCCGAGAACGGCCCCACGATGTTCCCAAAATATTCCCAGGTTTTCCCGGATTTTTCCCCGATTTTTTATGATTTTTTCCCGATTTTTTACGATTTTTTCCCGATTTTTCCCCATTTTTTTCTTAATTTTTTCCCCATTTTTTTCTTGATTTTTTTTCACATTTTTTTCTTGATTTTTTTCCCCCCATTTTTTTCCTGATCTTTTAGGATTTATTCCCTGATTTTTTAATGGAATTCTTTCCCGAATTTTTATGGTTTTTTCCCTGATTTGTAATGATTTTTGTCCTGATTTTTTACGGTTTTCATCGTGTCCTGCTGCTCCGACTGCCGCTCGCCCCGCGTGATCAAACGCCGCGTCCGCCGGCGGAGAACGGTCCCAAATTATTCCCAAAATATTCCCAAGGTTTTCCCGGATTTTTCCCCAATTTTCCCAGATTTTTTCTGATTTTTTTCCAATTTTTTACGGGTTTTTTTCTGATTTTTTTTCCCATTTTTTCCCAATTTTTTCCCCGTTTTTCCCAATTTTTTATTATTTTTTTTCCCTGATTTTAAGGGGTTTTTTTCCTGATTTTTTCCCATTTTTTCCCATTTTTTTACAATTTCTTCCCAATTTTTTCTGATTTTTCACTGAGGATTTTTCCTACTTTTTTGCCATTTTTTCCCTAATTTTTTTATAACTTTTTCGCTGATTTTTTACAATTTTTTCCCACTTTTTCACAATTTCTTCCCATTTTTTTCTGATTTTCCACTGAGGATTTTCCTGATTTTTTTACCATTTTCCCCCTGATTTTTAAAGTTTTTTAAAATTATTTTTTACTATTTTTTCCCCATTTTTTCAAAATTTCTTCCCATTTTTTTCTGATTTTTCACTGATGATTTTTCCTGATTTTTTACCATTTTCCCCCTGATTTTTAAAGTTTTTTAAAATTATTTTTAAACTATTTTTCCCCATTTTTTCACAATTTCTTCCCATTTTTTTCTGATTTTTCACTGATGATTTTTCCTGCTTTTTTACCTTTTTTTTCCCGATTTCTTTATTATTTTTTCCCCGATTTTTCCCCGATTTTTTCCCATTTTTTCCCAATTTCTTCCCAATTTTTTCCGACTTTTCACTGATGATTTTTCCTCCTTCTTTTTACCATTTTTTCCCTGCTTTTTTAACGTGTTCCCCCATTTTTCCCCCTGATTTTTCCCCTGACTTTTTTCCCATTTCTTCCTGATATTTCCCACTTTTTTTCCCCCTGCGCCTGATCAGCCCAAAAAAAAACCCCAAAAAAACAAAATTAAAAATAAAAAAAAAATAAAAAAATATTTCAAACCCCCCCAAATTGCCCCAAAATTCCCGTTTTTTCCCCCAAAGCTCCCGACCTTGGGCACGAAGAGCACGACGAGGGTGATGTAGGAGGAGAAGACGACGGCCAGCGAGGCGAAGGCGAAGGCGGCGTCCTGCTGCGAGCTCAGGATCAGCGTCACCGGCGCCGTGATCAGGCACAGAACCTGCCGGAAACCGTCGGAAAATGGGCGGCGCTCTTCAAAATCTACTTTGGGAAATTTGGGGAATTTTTTGGGAATTTTTTCGGATTTTTTTTCGGATTTTTGGGGTTTTTTTCAGATTTTTTTCTAATTTTTTTCGGATTTTTTTCAGATTTTTCGCCTTTATATTGGATTTTTTGCAAATTTTTTCGGATTTTTTGGGAATTTTTTAGTGTTCCTGGGGGATTTTTTTTAAGAATTTTTTGGAAGTTTTTGGGGAGTTTTTTCAGGAATTTTTTTGAATTTTTTGGCAATTTTTTCGGATTTTGGGGGGATTTTTCTAATTTTTTTCGGATTTTTTTCAGATTTTTCACCTTTTTTTTGGGATTTCTTGCGATTTTTTTCGGATTTTTTGGGAATTTTTTTAGTGTTCCTGGGAGATTGTTTTTGGGATTTTTTTTGGAAGTTTTTGGGGAGTTTTTTGGGGAATTTTTTGGGGATTTTTGGGGGATTGTTTGGGAGGCGAAGGCGGCGTCCTGCTGCGAGCTCAGGATCAGCGTCACCGGCGCCGTGATCAGGCACAGAACCTGCGGGAAACCGTCGGAAAATGGGCGGCGCTCTTCAAAATCTAATTTGGGAAATTTGGGGAATTTTTTGGGAATTTTTTCGGATTTTTTTTCGGATTTTTGGGGGTTTTTTTCAGATTTTTTTTCTAATTTTTTTCGGATTTTTTTCAGATTTTTCGCCTTTTTTTCGGATTTCTTGCGAATTTTTTCGGGTTTTTGGGGAATTTTTTTAGTGTTCCTGGGGGATTTTTTAAAGAATTTTTTTGGAAGTTTTTGGGGAATTTTTGGGGGATTTTTTGGGGATTGTTTGGGAGGCGAAGGCGGCGTCCTGCTGCGAGCTCAGGATCAGCGTCACCGGCGCCGTGATCAGGCACAGAACCTGCGGGAAACCGTCGGAAAATGGGCGGCGCTCTTCAAAATCTAATTTGGGAATTTTTGGGAATTTTTTCGGAATTTTTTGGAATTTTTTCGGATTTTTTTTCGGATTTTTGGGGGTTTTTTCAGATTTTTTTCGGATTTTTTTCCAATTTTTCGCCTTTTTTTCGGATTTCTTGCGAATTTTTTCGGGTTTTTTGGGAATTTTTTTAGTGTTCCTGGGGGATTGTTTTTGGGATTTTTTTTGGAAGTTTTTGGGGAGTTTTTTGGGGAATTTTTTGGGGATTTTTGGGGGATTGTTTGGGAGGCGAAGGCGGCGTCCTGCCGCGAGCTCAGGATCAGCGTCACCGGCGCCGTGATCAGGCACAGAACCTGCGGGAAACCGTCGGAAAATGGGCGGCGCTCTTCAAAATCTAATTTGGGAAATTTGGGGAATTTTTGGGAATTTTTTCGGATTTTTTTTCGGATTTTTGGGGGATTTTTTCAGATTTTTTTCTAATTTTTTTCGGATTTTTTTCAGATTTTTCGCCTTTTTTTCGGATTTTTTGCGAATTTTTTCGGGTTTTTTGGGATTTTTTTAGTGTTCCTGGGGATTTTTTAAAGAATTTTTTTGGAAGTTTTTGGGGAGTGTTTTGGGGAATTTTTTGGGGATTTTTTGGGGATTTTTTTTGATTTTTGGGGTTTTTTTCAGATTTTTTTCGGATTTTTTTCAGATTTTTCGCCTTTTTTTCGGATTTCTTGCGAATTTTTTCGGGTTTTTTGGGAATTTTTTTAGTGCTCCTGGGAGATTGTTTTTGGGATTTTTTTTGGAAGTTTTTGGGGAGTTTTTTGGGGAATTTTTTGGGGATTTTTTGGGGATTGTTTGGGAGGCGAAGGCGGCGTCCTGCTGCGAGCTCAGGATCAGCGTCACCGGCGCCGTGATCAGGCACAGAACCTGCGGGAAACCGTCGGAAAATGGGCGGTGCTCTTCAAAATCTAATTTGGGAAATTTTGGGAATTTTTGGGAATTTTTTTGGAATTTTTTTCAGATTTTTTTCTAATTTTTTTCAGATTTTTTTCAGATTTTTCGCCTTTTTTTCGGATTTCTTGCGAATTTTTTCGGGTTTTTTGGGAATTTTTTAGTGTTCCTGGGGGATTTTTTTAAAGAATTCTTTTGGAAGTTTTTGGGGAGTTTTTTGGGGAATTTTTTGGAATTTTTTGGGAATTTTTTTTTATTTTTGGGGGTTTTTTTCAGATTTTTTTCGGATTTTTTTCCAATTTTTCGCCTTTTTTTCGGATTTCTTGCGAATTTTTTCGGGTTTTTTGGGAATTTTTTTAGTGTTCCTGGGAGATTGTTTTTGGGATTTTTTTTGGAAGTTTTTGGGGAGTTTTTTCGGGAATTTTTTGGGGATTTTTGGGGGATTGTTTGGGAGGCGAAGGCGGCGTCCTGCCGCGAGCTCAGGATCAGACACAAAACCTGGAAAAATCCCAAATTTGGGGAAGTTCAGAAAATTAGGAATTTTGGGGGAAATGTTTTGATTATTTTTTGGATTTTTTTCACATTTTTTTCTGCTTTTTTTCCGGATTTTTTCCAATTCTTTTCTGATTTTTTAATTCATTTTTTCCATTTTCTTTTCGAAGTTTTTTTTTGTACTTTTAGTTCATTTTTAAAGAAAAAATTTCGGCATTTTTCCAGGTGGGGGCGAATTTTCCGGGAGTATTTTTGGCCGGATTTTTCTGGGAACTTTTCGGGCGGAAATTTTGGGAATTTTTAAAAAACTCGGGGGGATTTTTTTTAAATTTTTTTGTAATTTCGGGGGATTTGGGGAGAGACAGGGGGAGGATTTTTTTGGATTATTTGGAATTTTGGTGGGGGGACAATCTTTAAAAATTTTGGGGGTGAATTTTTGTTGGTTTTTTTGGGGGCGACTTTGGGGCAGATTTTAAAATTTTTTAATTTCATTTTTTAAAAATTTTTTTTGCGATTTTTCCGGCGTAAATTTTTTTTTTTTTTTAACTTCCCGGGTACATTTTCCACCTTTCTCCGGCCGTTTTTTCGGGGCGAAACTTTGGGAATTCGGGGCTTTTTTGTGGGTTGTTTTTTTTTTTTTTACCGCCACGTTGTAGATGGCCATTCCCACCGCCCGGTGATCGTTGATTTTCTCCGTGGAAACGCTTTTGGTCTCGTAGGCCAAAAAAATCCCCAGCAGCAGCAGCAGCCCCTTGAATCCGTAAAAAATCCCTAAAAAAAGAAAAAAAAAAAATCGGGAAAAAGAGAAAAAAATTAAATCCCGAAAATATTTTTGGGATGAGGAGGAGAAAAAAAACCGGGATGGGAACGAGCCAAAACTCCCCGCCCAAAAAAAATCGTCCCGGCTTTGGGTGGAATTTGGTCGAGTTTAATTTGAATTCATCAAATTTGACGTGAATTCCTCAAATTCCACCTGAAAGCCCCAAATTCGGCCGGAAATCCCCCCAAAATTTTCCCTAAAATCCCCCAAATTCCACCTGGGATCGCCCAAATCCCGCCTGGAAAACCCCAAAATTCGCCCTAAAAATCCGCCCCCCCCAAAAAAAAATTCCGCCCGAAATCTGCAAACTCCCACCTGAAAATCCCAAATTTCACTTGAAATCCCCAAAATTTGACCCGAAAACCCCAAATTCCAACGGGACCCCTCCCCCCCAAAAAAATTCCACCTGAAACTCCCAAAAAGTCCCTGAAACTCCCACAAATTTCACCCGAAATCCCCAAAATTTACCCCAAAATTGCCCCAAATTCGCCCCGAAATCCCCCAAATTTGCCCCAAAACCCCAAATTTCACCCCAAAACCCCCAAATTTCACCCCAAAAACCCAAATTTTTTTCCCAAAATCCCCGAAATTTCCCCCAAAATCCCGCCAGATGTGCTGACCCAGCCAGGTGTTCATCCTGGTGGAGCTGAGACGCCGAAACCGCCCCGAAATCCCCCAAATTTGCCCCCAAAACCCCCAAATTTCACCCCAAAAACCCCAAATTTAACCCCGAAACCCCCAAATTTTTTCCCAAAAACCCCAAATTTTTTCCCAAAATCCCCGAAATTTCCCCCAAAATCCCGCCAGATGTGCTGACCCAGCCAGGTGTTCATCCTGGTGGAGCTGAGACGCCGAAACCGCCCCAAAATCCCCAAATTTGCCCCAAAAACCCCAAATTTCACCCCGAAAACCCCAAATTTCACCCCAAAAACCCCAATTTTTTTCCCAAAATCCTCCAAATTTTCCCCAAAATCCCGCCAGGTGTGCTGACCCAGCCAGGTGTTCATCCTGGTGGAGCTCAGACGCCGAAACCGCCCCAAAATCCCCAAAATTTGCCCCAAAACCCCCAAATTTCACCCCAAAAACCCCAAATTTTTTCCCAAAAACCCCAAATTTTTTCCCAAAAGCCCCAAATTTTTTCCCAAAATTCCCGAAATTTCCCCCAAAATCCCGCCAGATGTGCTGACCCAGCCAGGTGTTCATCCTGGTGGAGCTGAGACGCCGAAACCGCCCCGAAATCCCCCAAATTTGCCCCAAAAACCCCAAATTTCACCCCGAAAACCCCAAATTTCACCCCAAAAACCCCAAATTTTTTCCCCAAATCCCCCAGATTTCCCCCAAAATCCTGCCAGATGTGCTGACCCAGCCAGGTGTTCATCTTGGTGGAGCTGAGACGCCGAAACCGCCCCAAAATCCCCCAAAATTTGCCCCCAAAACCCCCAAATTTCACCCCAAAAACCCCAAATTTTTTCCCAAAAACCCCAAATTTTTTTCCCAAAATCCCCGAAATTTCCCCCAAAATCCTGCCAGATGTGCTGACCCAGCCAGGTGTTCATCCTGGTGGAGCTGAGACGCCGAAACCGCCCCAAAATCCCCCAAATTTGCCCCAAAAACCCCAAATTTCACCCCGAAAACCCCAAATTTCACCCCAAAAACCCCAAATTTTTTCCCAAAATCCCCAAAATTTCCCCCAAAATCCCGCCAGATGTGCTGACCCAGCCAGGTGTTCATCTTGGTGGAGCTGAGACGCCGAAACTGCCCCGAAATCCCCAAAATTTGCCCCCAAAACCCCCAAATTTCACCCCAAAAACCCCAAATTTTTTCCCAAAAACCCCAAATTTTTTCCCAAAACCCCCAAATTTTTTCCCAAAATCCCCCAAATTTCCCCCAAAATCCCGCCAGATGTGCTGACCCAGCCAGGTGTTCATCTTGGTGGAGCTGAGACGCCGAAACCGCCCCGAAATCCCCCAAATTTGCCCCCAAAACCCCCAAATTTCACCCCAAAACCCCCAAATTTTTTCCCGAAAACCCCAAATTTTTTTCCCAAAATCCCCGAAATTTCCCCCAAAATCCCGCCAGATGTGCTGACCCAGCCAGGTGTTCATCTTGGTGGAGCTGAGACGCCGAAACCGCCCCAAAATCCCCAAATTTGCCCCAAAAACCCCAAATTTCACCCCAAAAACCCCAAATTTAACCCCGAAACCCCCAAATTTTTTCCCAAAATCCCCGAAATTTCCCCCAAAATCCCGCCAGATGTGCTGACCCAGCCAGGTGTTCATCTTGGTGGAGCTGCAGTGCTCGAGCTGGGGGAGGATGGAAACGTCCATGTCCGACTTGGGCTCCTCCTTCGTGAATTCCTGGGAGGGGGGGGAAAAAAACGACGGAATTCGGCAAATTTGGGCGGATTTGGGGGGTTTTGGGGGATTTTTTGGAGCATTTTGGGGGATTTTGGGGAGGTTTGGGGGGTTTTGGGGGGGATTTTTTGGGAGGAGTTTTGGGGTGGTTTGGGGTTTTCTTGGGATTTTCGGGAGGAGGTTTTGGGGGATTTTGGGGAGTTTTGGGGATTTTGGGGAGTTTTGGGGGATTTTTGGGGGTTTTTGGGGATTTTGGGGGGGATTTTTGGGTTATTTTGGGGTGGTTTTGGGTGCTATGGGGATTTTTGGGGGTTTATGGGGATTTTTGGGGGTTTTGGGGGATTTTTGGGGGTTTTTGGGGATTTTTGGGGGGTTTTGGGGAGTTTTTGGGGGTTTGGGGGGTTTTTTTTAGGATTTTGGGGGATTTTTGGGGGGATTTTGGGGTGGTTTGGGGGTTTGGCTTTTAAGGGGGATTTTCGGGAGGAGTTTTGGGGTATTTTAGAGAGGTTTTGGGGTTTTGGGGGATTTTTTAGGGATTTTTGGGGGGGAGATTTTTGGGGGTTTTTTTGGGTTTTAAGGGGTTTTTTTGGGAGGAGTTTTGGGGTATTTTCGGGAGGTTTTGGGGAATTTTGGGGAGTTTTGGGGATTTTGGGGAGTTTTGGGGGGTTTTGGGGGGTTTGTTTTGGGTTTTGGGGGGGAGATTTTTGGGGGATTTTGGGGTGGTTTGGGGTTTTTTGGGGGGGATTTTTTGGGAATTTTTTGGGAGGAGTTTTGGGGTATTTTAGAGAGGTTTTGGGGTTTTTGTGGGATTTTTTGGCGATTTTGGGGGGATTTTTGGGGTGGTTTGGGGGTTTTTTTTGGGTTTTAAGGGGGATTTTTCGGGAGGAGTTTTGGGGTATTTTCGGGAGGTTTTGGGTGCTATGGGGAGTTTTGGGGATTTTGGGCGTTTTTGGGGGATTTTTGGGGTTTTTTTTGGGTTTTTGGGGGGGAGATTTTTGGGGGATTTTGGGGTGGTTTTGGGGGATTTTTTGGAGGGAGTTTTGGGGGATTTTTTGGGGTATTTTGGGGTGGTTTGGGGGTTTTTTGGGGAATTTTTAGGAGGAGTTTTGGGGTATTTTAGGGAGGTTTTGGGTGGTATGAAGAGTTTTGGGGTTTGGGGGATTTTTGGGGGGTTTTTTGGGGGGGATTTTTTGAGGTATTTTGGGGAGGTTTGGGGTTTTTTGGGGGGTTTTAAGGGGGATTTTTTGGGGAGGAGTTTTGGGGAATTTTGGGGGGATTTTTTGGCGATTTTTGGGGTGTTTGGGGGGGTTTTTTGGGGGGGATTTTTTGGGAGGGATTTGGGGATATTTTGGGGAGGTTTTGGGGGTTTTTTGGGAGGAGTTTTGGGGTGGCTCAGCGTTTTTTGGAGTTTTTGGCGTTTTTGGGGAAGGTTCGGGGACATTCTGTGGGGTTTTATTTTCGAGTTTAGGGGAATTTCGGGGTCGTTTGGGGAAAAGGATTTTTGGGGTGATTTCCGGGATTTTTGGGGTGATTTCCGGGATTTTTTGGGGTGATTTCCGGGATTTTTTGGGGTGATTTTTGGGATTTTGGGGGCGGGGGGTTTGGTGAGTGTTGGGATTTTTGGGTGGTTTGGGGTTTTTTGGGGGGAGTTTTGGGGAGGGGGGAAATTTGGGGCGGTCTGATGCGTTTTGGGGGAATTTTGATATTTTTAGGAACATTTTGGGCCCAATTTGGGATTTTTTGGGGGAGTTTTGGTGATTTTTGGGGCGGCCTGATGCGTTTTGAGGGAATTTTGAGATTTTTGGGGCCAATTTGGGATTTTTTGGGGGAGTTTTGATGATTTTTGGGGCAGTCTGATGCATTTTGGGGGAATTTTGAGATTTTTGGGAACATTTTCTACCCAATTTGGGATTTTTTGGGGGAGTTTTGATGATTTTTGGGGTGGTCTGATACATTTTGGAAAATTTTGAGATTTTTGGGGCCAATTTGGGATTTTTTGGTGGAGTTTTGGTGATTTTTGGGGCGGCCTGATGCGTTTTGGGGGAATTTTGATATTTTTAGGAACGTTTTGGGCCCAATTTGGGATTTTTTGGGGGAGTTTTGATGATTTTTGGGGCGGTCTGATACATTTTGGGGGAGTTTTGAGATTTTTAGGAACATTTTGGGCCCAATTTGGGATTTTTTGGTGGAGTTTTGATGATTTTTGGGGCGGTCTGATGCATTTTGAGGGAATTTTATGATTTTTAGGAACATTTTGGGCCCAATTTGGGATTTTTTGGGGGAGTTTTGATGATTTTTGGGGCGGTCTGATACATTTTGGGGGAGTTTTGAGATTTTTAGGAACATTTTGGGCCCAATTTGGGATTTTTTGGTGGAGTTTTGATGATTTTTGGGGCGGTCTGATGCATTTTGAGGGAATTTTGATATTTTTAGGAACATTTTGGGCCCAATTTGGGATTTTTTGGGGGAGTTTTGATGATTTTTGGGGCGGTCTGATGCGTTTTGGGGGAATTTTGATATTTTTAGGAACATTTTGGGCCCAATTTGGGATTTTTTGGGGGAGTTTTGGTGATTTTTGGGGCGGCCTGATGCGTTTTGAGGGAATTTTGAGATTTTTGGGGCCAATTTGGGATTTTTTGGGGGAGTTTTGATGATTTTTGGGGCGGTCTGATGCATTTTGGGGAAATTTTGAGATTTTTAGGAACATTTTCTACCCAATTTGGGATTTTTGGGGGGAGTTTTGGTGATTTTTGGGGCGGCCTGATGCGTTTTGAGGGAATTTTGAGATTTTTGGGCCCAATTTGGGATTTTTGGGGGAGTTTTGATGATTTTTGGGGCGGTCTGATACATTTTGGAAAATTTTGAGATTTTTGGGGCCAATTTGGGATTTTTTGGGGGAGTTTTGGTGATTTTTGGGGCAGTCTGATGCATTTTGGGGGAGTTTTGATATTTTTAGGAACATTTTCTACCCAATTTGGGATTTTTTGGGGGAGTTTTGATGATTTTTGGGGCGGTCTGATACGTTTTGGAAAATTTTGAGATTTTTGGGCCAAATTTGGGATTTTTGGGGGAGTTTTGGTGATTTTTGGGGCGGTCTGATGCGTTTTGGGGAAATTTTGAGATTTTTGGGAACATTTTCTACCCAATTTGGGATTTTTTGGGGGAGTTTTGATGATTTTTGGGGCGGTCTGATACATTTTGGAAAATTTTGAGATTTTTGGGGCCAATTTGGGATTTTTTGGTGGAGTTTTGATGATTTTTGGGGCGGTCTGATACATTTTGGGGGAGTTTTGAGATTTTTAGGAACATTTTGGGCCCAATTTGGGATTTTTTGGTGGAGTTTTGATGATTTTTGGGGCGGTCTGATGCATTTTGAGGGAATTTTGATATTTTTAGGAACATTTTGGGCCCAATTTGGGATTTTTTGGGGGAGTTTTGATGATTTTTGGGGCGGTCTGATGCGTTTTGGGGGAATTTTGATATTTTTAGGAACATTTTGGGCCCAATTTGGGATTTTTTGGGGGAGTTTTGGTGATTTTTGGGGCGGCCTGATGCGTTTTGAGGGAATTTTGAGATTTTTGGGGCCAATTTGGGATTTTTTGGGGGAGTTTTGATGATTTTTGGGGCGGTCTGATGCATTTTGGGGAAATTTTGAGATTTTTAGGAACATTTTCTACCCAATTTGGGATTTTTGGGGGGAGTTTTGGTGATTTTTGGGGCGGCCTGATGCGTTTTGAGGGAATTTTGAGATTTTTGGGCCCAATTTGGGATTTTTGGGGGAGTTTTGATGATTTTTGGGGCGGTCTGATACATTTTGGAAAATTTTGAGATTTTTGGGGCCAATTTGGGATTTTTTGGGGGAGTTTTGGTGATTTTTGGGGCAGTCTGATGCATTTTGGGGGAGTTTTGATATTTTTAGGAACATTTTCTACCCAATTTGGGATTTTTTGGGGGAGTTTTGATGATTTTTGGGGCGGTCTGATACGTTTTGGAAAATTTTGAGATTTTTGGGCCAAATTTGGGATTTTTGGGGGAGTTTTGGTGATTTTTGGGGCGGTCTGATGCGTTTTGGGGAAATTTTGAGATTTTTGGGAACATTTTCTACCCAATTTGGGATTTTTTGGGGGAGTTTTGATGATTTTTGGGGCGGTCTGATACATTTTGGAAAATTTTGAGATTTTTGGGGCCAATTTGGGATTTTTTGGTGGAGTTTTGGTGATTTTTGGGGCGGCCTGATGCGTTTTGGGGGAATTTTGATATTTTTAGGAACGTTTTGGGCCCAATTTGGGATTTTTTGGGGGAGTTTTGATGATTTTTGGGGCGGTCTGATACATTTTGGGGGAATTTTGATATTTTTAGGAACATTTTGGGCCCAATTTGGGATTTTTTGGGGGAGTTTTGGTGATTTTTGGGGCGGCCTGATGCGTTTTGAGGGAATTTTGAGATTTTTGGGCCCAATTTGGGATTTTTTGGGGGAGTTTTGATGATTTTTGGGGCGGTCTGATACATTTTGGGGGAGTTTTGAGATTTTTAGGAACGTTTTGGGATTTTTTGGGGGAGTTTTGGTGATTTTTGGGGCGGTTCGAGGAGGTTTTGGGGGAGTTTTGAGATTTTTAGGAACGTTTTGGGCCCGATTTGGGTTTTTTTGGGGAGTTTTGGTGATTTTTGGGGCGGTTCGAGATGTTCTGAGGAGTTTTTTTCGGGTCATTCGTGAAGTCTTGAGTCCCTTCGGCGCGTTTCGAGGGATTTTGGGGACGGCTCGCGGCAGTTTCGGGATAGTTTCAGCCCTCAGGAACCCCCCAGGACCCCAAAATCCCTGGAGAACCCCCCGAAATTCCCGGATTTTTAATTTTTTAATTTTTTTTTTTGGGAATTCCCGACCTCGATGGTTCTGTGCAGGGGATCCACGATCTGCCACACGCTCAGGGTGACCACGTCGAACCCCACCAGGCCGCCCACGGTGGCGTAGAGTTTCCAGGGCTCCAGGCTCTGAAATCGGGGAGAAAAATTCCCGCCTGGGGCTGGGAAAAACGGGGGAAAATCCCCGGATTTCCAGACCCCCCCCAAAAACGGTGGAAGTTTCCGGTCATCAACAGCCCAAAAAAACGGTGGAAATTCCCCCAAAATTTTCCCAAAATTTCTCCCCCCAAATTTTTCTTTTTTCTTTCCCCCCCGGGAGTTTTCCAAAACGCTTCCTGAAATTTTTTTTTTTTTTTTTTTGGTCCCAGGGATTTTCAACAAAAAAATTTCCCGCCCTCCCCCCTCCCCCCAAAAAAAATTTTTTCCCAGAATTCCCCAAAAATTCTCTGAAAATAATTCCTGAAAAATTTCCCCAAAAAAATTTCCTGAAAAGTCTCCCAAAAAATTTTCCCCAAAAATCCCTAAAAGTTCCCCAGGAATTTTTCCAGAACCTCCCCGAAAGTTCCCCGAAAAACTCAAAAAATTTCCCCAAAAAAAATCCCCGAAATTCCTTCAAAATTCCCCAAAAAAATTCCCGGGGATTTTCCTCCCACCTTCCTCTTGTCCTTCTTGTCGTCCTTTTTGGTGAAGACGGTGTGCACCCACCAGATCTTGGTGAACATGCTGCCGTAGGCCAGGCTGAAGCCCAGCCCCAGCAGCCACAGCCGCGCCTGGAAGGGAAACACCCGCGCCCCGGCACGGCGCTCGGAATGCCCGAAAATTCCCGGGGCTTTTCCCGCCCACTTCCGCAAAATTCACGGGTTTTTTCCACCCATTCCCGGAAAATTCCCAGTTTTTTCCACCCATTCCCAGAAAATTCCCCTTTTTTTTCCTCCATTTCCGGAAAATTCCCGAGTTTTTCCCTCCATTTCCAGAAAATTCCTGGTTTTTTTCCACCCATTTCCAGAAAATTCCCGGGTTTTTCCCTCCATTTCCGGAAAATTCCCGGTTTTTTTCCATCCATTTCCGGAAAATTCCCGGTTTTTTTCCTCCATTTCTGGAAAATTCCCGGTTTTTTCCCTCCATTTCTGGAAAATTCCCGGGTTTTTTCCACCCATTTCCACAAAATTCCCGGGCTTTTCCGTCCATTTCCGGAAAATTCCCGGTTTTTTCCCCTCCATTTCCGGAAAATTCCCGGTTTTTCCCATCCATTTCCAGAAAATTCCCAGTTTTTTTCCATCCATTTCTGGAAAATTCCCAGTTTTTTCCATCCATTTCTGGAAAATTCCCGGTTTTTTCCACCCATTTCCGGAAAATTCCCGGTTTTTTTCCATCCATTCCCGGAAAATTCCCGGTTTTTTTCCATCCATTTCTGGAAAATTCCCGGTTTTTTCCCTCCATTTCTGGAAAATTCCCGGGTTTTTTCCACCCATTTCCACAAAATTCCCGGGTTTTTCCCTCCATTTCCGGAAAATTCCCGGGTTTTTTCCATCTATTTCTGGAAAATTCCTGGTTTTCCCCATCCATTTCTGGAAAATTCCCATTTTTTCCCTCCCATTTCCACAAAATTCCCGGGTTTTTCCCATCCATTTCCAGAAAATTCCCATTTTTTCCCATCCATTTCCGGAAAATTCCCTTTTTTTTCCCATCCATTTCCACAAAATTCCCGGGTTTTTCCCTCCATTTCCGGAAAATTCCCAGTTTTTTCCATCCATTTCTGGAAAATTCCCATTTTTTCCCTCCATTTCCACAAAATTCCCAGTTTTTTTCCACCCATTTCCAGAAAATTCCCGGTTTTTTCCATCCATTTCTGGAAAATTCCCGGGTTTTTCCCACCCATTTCCAGAAAATTCCCATTTTTCCCCCTCCATTTCCAGAAAATTCCCATTTTTTTCTCCGTTCCTGGCCGGCTTTTGGACGGTTCCCCCTTGGATTATTCCTAAATTTTTCTCCTGTTTTTCCAATTCCCAGCTCTGGCTCCCATTTTCCCATTTTTCCTCTCATTTTTCCCATTTTTCCGCCCATTTTTCCCGTTTTTTTGCCCGTTTTTCCCGTTTTTTTCCCATTTTTCCCATTTTTTCCCATTTTTTGCCCTTTTTTGCCCGTTTTTCCCGTTTTTTTTCCCGTTTTTTCCCCCGTTTTTCCCGTTTTTTTTCCCGTTTTTCCCGTTTTTCCCACCTGGCAGACGAAGGGGAACATCCCGGGCCCGATGTGGCCCCCGCCTCTTCCCACCCCATTTTTCCGCCCATTTTCCCCGTTTTTTGCCCGTTTTTTGCCCGTTTTTTCCCCGTTTTTCCCCGTTTTTTTTCCCGTTTTTTCCCCGTTTTTCCCGTTTTTTTTCCCGTTTTTCCCGTTTTTCCCACCTGGCAGACGAAGGGGAACATCCCGGGCCCGATGTGGCCCCCGCCTCTTCCCACCCCATTTTTCCGCCCATTTTCCCCGTTTTTTGCCCGTTTTTTCCCGTTTTTTGCCCGTTTTTCCCCGTTTTTTCCCGTTTTTCCCCGTTTTTTTCCCGTTTTTCCCGTTTTTTTTCCCGTTTTTCCCACCTGGCAGACGAAGGGGAACATCCCGGGCCCGATGTGGCCCCCGCCTCTTCCCACCCCATTTTTCCGCCCATTTTGCCCGTTTTTTGCCCGTTTTTTCCCGTTTTTTCCCGTTTTTTGCCCGTTTTTTCCCCGTTTTTTCCCGTTTTTTTTCCCGTTTTTCCCGTTTTTTTTCCCGTTTTTCCCACCTGGCAGACGAAGGGGAACATCCCGGGCCCGATGTGGTAGCCGTCCAGCCCCAGCGGGAAGACGGCGGCCAGGGCCAGGGTGCAGCCCACGGCCGTCATGTTGTTCAGGTACGGCTGAGAGTTCTGGATGTACCTGGGCGGGGGGAGAGCAACGAGAAAACGGGAATTGGGAGGAGAATTCCCGGGAAAAAAAAAAAACGGGAATTGGGAGGTGAATTCCTGGGGAAAAAAAACGGGAATTGGGAGGAGAATTCCTGGGGAAAAAAAAACGGGAACTGGGAGGGGAATTCCTGGGAAAAAAAAGGGGAATTGGGAGGAGAATTCCTGGGGAAAAAACGGGAATTGGGAGGTGAATTCCTGGGGAAAAATGGGAAATTGGGAGGTGAATTCCTGGGAAAAAAAAGGGGAATTGGGAGGCGAATTCCTGGGGAAAAAAAAAACGGGAATTGGGAGGAGAATTCCTGGGGAAAAAATGGGAATTGGGAGGAGAATTCCCGGGAAAAAAAAAACGGGAACTGGGAGGTGAATTCTCGGGAAAAAAAAACGGGAATTGGGAGGAGAATTCCTGGGGAAAAAAAAAACGGGAATTGGGAGGAGAATTCCTGGGGAAAAAATGGGAATTGGGAGGAGAATTCCCGGGAAAAAAAAACAGGAATTGGGAGGTGAATTCCCGGGAAAAAAAAAAAAAACGGGAATTCGGAGGAGAATTCCTGGGAAAAAAAGGGAATTGGGAGGTGAATTCCGGGGGAAAAAGGGGAATTGGGAGGTGAATTCCCGGGGTAAAAAAAAACGGGAATTGGGAGGCGAATTCCGGGGAAAAATGGGGAATTGGGAGGTGAATTCCTGGGAAAAAACGGGAATTGGGAGGTGAATTCCCGGGAAAAAAAAAATGGGAATTGGGTGGTGAATTCCTGGGAAAAAAAAGGGGAATTGGGAGGAGAATTCCTGGGAAAAAACGGGAATTGGGAGGTGAATTCCTGGGAAAAAAAATGGGAATTGGGTGGTGAATTCCTGGGAAAAAAAAACGGGAATTGGGAGGAGAATTCCTGGGGAAAAAACGGGAATTGGGAGGAGAATTCCTGGGAAAAAACGGGAATTGGGAGGTGAATTCCGGGGAAAAAACGGGAATTGGGAGGTGAATTCCGGGGAAAAAACGGGAATTGGGAGGTGAATTCCTGGGGAAAAAATGGGAATTGGGAGGAGAATTCCCGGGAAAAAAAACGGGAATTAGGGGGCAAATTCCTGGGGAAAAAAGGGGAATTGGGAGGTGAATTCTCGGGAAAAAAAAAACGGGAATTGGGAGGCGAATTCCGGGGAAAAATGGGGAATTGGGAGGTGAATTCCTGGGAAAAAAAACGGGAATTGGGAGGAGAATTCCTGGGGAAAAAACGGGAATTGGGAGGCGAATTCCGGGGAAAAAACGGGAATTGGGAGGTGAATTCCTGGGAAAAAAACGGGAATTGGGAGGAGAATTCCCGGGAAAAAAAAATGGGAAAACGGGAATGGGAAATGGGAAAATGGGAATTGAAAAAAACAAACAAAAATGGGAATTGGGAAAATGGGGAAATGGGAAGAGGAGACGGGAAAATGGGAATTAAAAAGGGAAAAGTGGGAATTAAGAGAGGGAAAAATGGGGATAAAAAAATGGGAAAATGGGAATTGGAAATAGAAAAAAATGGGAATAAAAAATGGAAAAATGGGAATGAAAAAAGAGAAAAATGGGAATAAGACGTGGAAAAAATGGGAATAACAAAGGGGAAAAATGGGAATAAAAAGGGGGAAAATGGGAATAAAAAGGGGGAAAAATGGGAATAAAAACGGGGGACATGGGAATAAAAAAAGGGAAAACGGGAAATGGAAAAACGAGAACAGAGAACAGAAAAACAGGAATAAAAAATGGAAAACCGGGAACGGGAAACAGAATAAACGGGAATTGGAAATGGAAAAACGGAAATAAAAACCAGAAAAACGGGAACAAAAACCGGAAGAACGGGAATTTTTTTTTTTCCGCCTAAACCCCCCAAATCCCGGATTTTTTCCCCCTCCCAACCCCCCCCGAACCCCGGGAATTTTTTTTTGGGGAGGGGGAATCCCGGGAATTTTCCTTGCCCCACCTCACGTGCCCGTTGTAGACGTTGAAGGCCAAACAAACCACGGCCAGGACGATCCCGAGCGACGCCAGCACCGAGACGGAGATGAAGAGTTTTTGGGACAGGAACCGGAAGGTCGTGATCACCTTGGTGTAGTCGGCCGGAGGGGAACCCCCTGGGGGCAAAAAGCGGGAGAAATCCCAAAAAAATCCCGGAGTTGGGGAACATCCGGAAGGGTTTCTCCTCGTTTTTTCTGGTTTTTTCCCAAATTTTTCCAAAAAATTCTGGAATTTCAGAACATCCAGAAGGATGTTTCCTCGTTTTTTCCCATTTTTTCCCCAAATTTTTCCAAAAAATTCCGGAATTTGGGGACATCCAGAAGGGTTTTTCCTCATTTTTCCTAATTTTTCCCTGTTTTTTCCCCAAATTTTTCCAAAAAATTCCAGAATTTAGGAGCATCCGGAAGGATTTCTTCTCGTTTTTTTCCCCCATTTTTTCCCGAATTTTTCCAAAAAATTCCAGAATTCGGGAACATCCGGAAGAATTTTCCTCATTTTTCCCCATTTTCCCCATTTTTCCCACTTTCCCCATTTTTTCCATTCATTTCCCCCATTTCCCCCAATTTTTGCCTCAATCATCTCATTTTTTCCCCCATTTTTTCCCTCATTTTCTCCCATTTTCCCCATTTTTCCCCATTTCCCCCATTTTTCCCATTTCCCTCATTTTTTGCCCCATTTTTTCCCCATTTTTCCCATTTTTCCCCCCATTTTTCCCCCAGTGTTTTACCCAGGTTTTCTCATTTTTCCCCATTTTTCCCATTTCTCTCTTTTTTCCCCCATTTCCCCCATTTTCCCCATTTCCCCCATTTTCCCCATTTTCCCCCATTTTCCCCATTTTCCCATTTTCCCCATTTTCCCCATTTTCCCCATTTCCCCATTTTCCCCATTTCCCCATTTCCCCCATTTTCCCCATTTTTCCCGTTTTCCCCCCCGTTTTTCCCCATTTCCCCCATTTTCCCCATTTTCCCCATTTTTCCCCATTTCCCCCATTTCCCCCATTTTCCCATTTTCCCCCATTTTCCCCATTTTCCCCATTTTCCCCATTTTCCCCGTTTTTCCCCATTTCCCCCATTTCCCCATTTCCCCCGTTTTCCCCCATTTTTCCCATTTTCCCCGTTTTCCCCCATTTTTCCCGTTTTCCCCCATTTTTCCCCATTTTTTCCCGTTTCCCCCGTTTTCCCCCATTTTCCCCATTTCCCCCATTTTCCCCCATTTTCCCATTTTTCCCGTTTTTCCCCATTTTTCCCCATTTTCCCCCATTTTTCCCCATTTTCCCCGTTTTCCCCATTTTTCCCGCTGTTCTCTCGCCCCTCCCGGTTTTCCCGTGTCTCTCCCCGTTTCTCACCGATCCATTTGTCGTTGTTGTACCACGACAGGTTGTCCTTGGTGCTGTCGTAGTACCCGATCTTCTTGTACACCCCACCTGCCCGCAGGTGACACCAGGTGACACCGGGACCCGTGACAATGGACAGGTGACACCAGGACAGGTGACAATGGCACAGGTGACACCGGGACCCGTGACAATGGACCCGTGACAATGGACAGGTGACAATGGACCCGTGACAATGGACAGGTGACACCAGGTGACACCGGGACCCGTGACAATGGACCCATGACAATGGACAGGTGACACCGGGACAGGTGACAATGGCACAGGTGACACCGGGACAGGTGACAATGGCACAGGTGATAACGGCACAGGTGACACCAGGACAGGTGACAATGGACAGGTGACACCGGGACCCGTGACAATGGACCCGTGACAATGGACAGGTGACAATGGACAGGTGACAATGGACAGGTGACAATGGACCCGTGACAATGGACAGGTGACAATGGACAGGTGACACCGGGACCCGTGACAATGGACCCGTGACAATGGACAGGTGACAATGGACAGGTGACAATGGCACAGGTGACACCAGGACAGGTGACAATGGCACAGGTGACAATGGCACAGGTGACACCGGGACAGGTGACAATGGACAGGTGACACCAGGACAGGTGACAATGGACAGGTGACAATGGCACAGGTGACACCAGGACAGGTGACAATGGCACAGGTGACAATGGACAGGTGACAATGGACAGGTGACAATGGACAGGTGACAATGGCACAGGTGACAATGGACAGGTGACACCGGGACAGGTGACAATGGCACAGGTGACAATGGACAGGTGACAATGGACAGGTGACAATGGACAGGTGACACCGGGACAGGTGACAATGGCACAGGTGACAATGGACAGGTGACAATGGACAGGTGACAATGGACAGGTGACAATGGACAGGTGACACCAGGACAGGTGACAATGGACAGGTGACACCGGGACAGGTGACAATGGCACAGGTGACAATGGACAGGTGACAATGGACAGGTGACAATGGCACAGGTGACACCAGGACAGGTGACAATGGACCCGTGACAATGGACCCGTGACAATGGACAGGTGACAATGGACAGGTGACAATGGCACAGGTGACACCAGGACAGGTGACAATGGCACAGGTGACAATGGACCGGTGACAATGGACAGGTGACAATGGACAGGTGACAATGGACCGGTGACAATGGCACAGGTGACACCAGGACAGGTGACAATGGGACAGGTGACAATGGCACAGGTGACAATGGACAGGTGACAATGGCACAGGTGACAATGGACCGGTGACAATGGACAGGTGACAATGGCACAGGTGACAATGGACCGGTGACAATGGACAGGTGACAATGGACAGGTGACACCAGGACAGGTGACAATGGCACAGGTGACAATGGACAGGTGACAATGGCACAGGTGACACCAGGTGACACCAGGATAGGTGACAATGGACCGGTGACAATGGCACAGGTGACACCAGGTGACACCGGGACCTGTGACAATGGACCGGTGACAATGGACAGGTGATACCAGGACAGGTGACAATGGACAGGTGACAATGGCACAGGTGACAATGGACAGGTGACACCGGGACAGGTGACAATGGACAGGTTATAATGGCACAGGTGACACCAGGTGACACCAGAACAGGTGACAAATGGACAGGTCACACCTTGGGGACACCAGGACAGGTGACACCAGGTGACAGCGGCACAGGTGGCACCAGGTGACAACGGCACAGGTGACACCAGGAGCCGCTCACCTTGGAGCTGCTCGATGAGGGTCCAGGCCATGCGGGAGCCGCTGGCGTCGAACACGACGTGGCCCTGGAGGGGACACGGGGACGGCGTTGGGGTCACCCTGGGGTCACCCCTGGGGTCACCCTTGGGGTCACCTCCAGCCGAAACGAAGATTTGGTGACACCTTTTGACGCCACCTCCACCCGACGCTGAATTTCGGTGCCACCTCCGCCCGAGGGCGGATTTCGGCGCCGAGGGACGCACCGAGACGCCCTCGAAGGCCGAGGAGTTGAGGGCGCGGTAGATCTCGTCGGTGATGTTCTTGTTGTTGTAGTTGAAGTCCTCCAACCTCAAGCCCTTCTTGACCAACTCTTGGGACGTCTTGTTGAGGGCCAAGGCCAAGGCCCAGATGGCGTCGTAGGCCAGCGGCGCCTCCTGGAAGCCGCCGGTCTCCTCCGGGTTCTTGCCCAGCCTCTTCTGGAGCTTCTCGATGAACTCCTGGGAGGTCTGGGGGACAACACCCAACGGTTGGGTTGGAGACCACCCAAGGTTGAGCCAAGGGTTGGGTTGGAGACCAACCAAGGTTGAGCCAATGGTTGGGTTGGAGACCAACCAAGGTTGACCCAAGGGTTGGGTTGGAGACCACCCAAGGTTGACCCAAGGGTTGGATTGGAGACCACCCAAGGTTGACCCAACGGTTGGGTTGGAGACCAACCAAGGTTGAGCCAATGGTTGGGTTGGAGACCACCCAAGGTTGAGCCAATGGTTGGGTTGGAGACCAACCAAGGTTGACCCAAGGGTTGGGTTGGAGACCACCCAAGGTTGAGCCAATGGTTGACCCAAGGGTTGGGTTGGAGACCACCCAAGGTTGACCCAAGGGTTGTGTTGGAGACCAACCAAGGTTGAGCCAATCATTGGGTTGGTCAACACCCAGTGGTTGGGTTGGAGACCACCCAAGGTCGACCCAATGGTTGGGTTGGTCGACACCCAATGGTTGGGTTGAAGACCGTCCAATGTTAACCCAATGGTTGGGTTGGAGACCACCCAACGTTGACCCAAGGGTTGGGTTGACCACACCCAACATTGACCCAAGGGTTTGGTTGACCACACCCAACGTTGACCCAATGGTTGAGTTGACCACACCCAACATTGACCCAATGGTTGGGTTGGAGACCACCCAAGGTTGACCCAATGGTTGGGTTGGTCACCACCCAAGGTTGACCCAATGGTTGGGTTGACCACACCCAACGTTGACCCAACGGTCAGCTCAGCCGACCCCTCCCAGTGCTCCCAGTGCTCCCAGTGCTCCCGGTACCATGTTGGAGATGCTGCGCGTGTTCTCGGGGTTGAGCATGACGATCTCGGTGGTCACGTGACCCTCGACGGCCTCGGCCATCTCGGCCTCGGTGC
Organism: Chamaea fasciata; assembly: GCF_029207755.1. Taxonomy (NCBI): domain Eukaryota; kingdom Metazoa; phylum Chordata; class Aves; order Passeriformes; family Sylviidae; genus Chamaea; species Chamaea fasciata. The sequence goes on along the minus strand of NW_027094996.1, from coordinate 8,319 downwards.
AGTTGATGGCCGGGTCCTTGATGCGGAACCAGTTGTCGGCGTACCAGCCAATCAGGAACCAGACGTATTTCTTGCCGTAGAGCTTCTCCTTGTAGACCTTGGGAGGGTGCGTCCATCATCATCCATCCATCATCGTCATCGTCATCCATCATCATCATCCATCCATCATCGTCATCATCATTGATCCATCGTCATCACCATCACCATCATCATCATCCACCACATTCCCACCTCACAGAAGACTCCATCATCATCATCATCATCATCATCACTGATCCATCATCATCATCACCATTGATCCATCACCATTGATCCATCATCATTGATCCATCACCATTGATCCATCATCATCACCATTGATCCATCGTCACCATCACCATCACCATCATCATCATCGATTCATCGTCATCATCATCATCCACCACATTCCCACCTCACAGAAGACTTCATCATCATCGATCTATCATCATCATCATCACTGATCCATCATCATCATCATCATCATCACCATTGATCCATCACCATCGTCATCATCGATCCATCACCATCATCATCATTGATCCATCATCATCACCATCGATCCACCATCATCATCATCCACCACATTCCCACCTCACAGAAGACTTCATCATCATCAATCTATCATCATCATCATCACTGATCCATCATCATCATCATCATCATTGATCCATCACCATCATCACCATTGATCCATCATCATCATCACCACTGATCCATCATCATTGATCCATCGTTATCATCATCATCACCATCGATCCATCATCTCATCATTGATCCATCATCATCATCATCACCACCATCATTATCATCATTGATCCATCATCATCATCATCATCACCATTGATCCATCATCATCATCACTGATCCATCATCATCATCATCATTGATCCATCATCATCATCACTGATCCATCATCATCATCATCATTGATCCATCATCATCATTGATCCATCATCATCATCACTGATCCATCATCATCATCATCATTGATCCATCATCATCATTGATCCATCATCATCATCATCATCACCATTGATCCATCACCATTGATCCATCATCATCATCACCATCATCATCATCGATCCATCATCATCATCACCATTGATCCATCACCATTGATCCATCATCATCATCATCACCATCATCATCATCGATCCATCATCATCATCACCATTGATCCATCACCATTGATCCATCATCATCATCATCACCATCATCATCATCGATCCATCATCATCATCACCATTGATCCATCACCATTGATCCATCATCATCATCATCACCATCATCATCATCGATCCATCATCATCATCACCATTGATCCATCACCATTGATCCACCATCATCATCATCACCATCATCATCATCATTGATCCATCATCACCACTGATCCATCATCATCATCACCATCGATCCACCACCACTGATCCACCATCATCATCGTCGCCATCTTCCTCCCCACCTCACAGAAGACTTTCCGCGCCTCCGTCTCGTAGAAGAGCCCCACGATGATCCGGGCGTCCTGGCGCTGCCGGGGGATTGGATGTCTTTAAAAGCCACGCCCACCTCATTTGCATACGATTTACATCCCCGTCCGCCATTCCCCGATGGATTTTTGAGGTGGTTTCTTCTCTTTTTTGGGGTCTGCCATATTTGGGGTGGTCCCAGGGGTGGGTGGGCGGTCCCAAAGGTGCGGTGGGCGGTCCCAAAGGTGGGGTGGGGCGGTCCCAAAGGTGCGGTGGACGGTCCCAAAGGTGGGGTGGGCGGTCCCAAAGGTGGGGTGGGCGGTCCCAAAGGTGGGTGGGGCGGTCCCAAAGGTGCGGTGGGCGGTCCCAAAGGTGGAGTGGGCGATCCCAAATGTGGGTGTGGGCGATCCCAAAGGTGGAGTGGGCGGTCCCAAAGGTGGGTGGTGGGCGGTCCCAAAGGTGGGATGGGCGGTCCCAAAGGTGGGAGTGGGCTGGTTCCCAAAGGTGGGGTGGGCGGTCCCAAAGGTGGGTTGGTGGGCGGTCCCAAAGGTGGGGTGGGCGGTCCCAAAGGTGGGGTGGGCAGTCCCAAAGGGTGGGTGGGCGGTCCCAAAGGTGGGTGTGGGCGGTCCCAAAGGTGGGGTGGCACCTCAAGGTGCCTTCGGGGTCCCACCTTGAGGTTGCGGACGGGCGCGGCGGGGTCGGAGAAGAAGCTCTGGCGGAAGGTGATCTCCAGCCCCGCCTCCTTCACCCGCTGGTCCAGGTCGTCCAAGGTCTGGTGGGGACACCGGAAACGGCGTTTGGGGTCGGTCGAGGGGAAATCCGGGAATTCTTTGGAATTCCGCGATCGACCCCCGACGGAGTTTTCCGGGGGTTTCCTGGAATTCCGCGCGGAACGCGACGGGATTTTCGGGGAGATTTCTGGGAATCCTGGGATCGACTCCGGGGGGATTTGCTGGGGGGATTTTGTTGGACTTTCAAGGGAAAATTTTTTTTTCGGGGGATTCCTTGGAATTCCAGTCGAAATCCAGGGAATTCTTCAGGGGAATTTGTTGAATTCCGCTCGGAATCCGACGGGAAATTTTAGGGGGTTCATTGGAATTCTGGGATTGACTCCAAGGGAATTTTTGGGGGGATTTGTTGGAATTCTGGGATTGACTCAGAGAGAAGTTTTCAGGGGAGTTGTTGGAATTCCGCTCGGAATCCGAGGGAATTTGGGGGGAATTTCTTGGAATTCCAGTCAAAATCCAGGGAATTTGGGGGAGATTTCTCGGAATTCCCAAGGGAATCTGCTGGAATTTTTTTTCCGGCGATTTCTTGGAATTTCCCTCGGAACCCTGGAGAAATTTTTTGGGGGGAGGGATTTGTTGGAATTCCAGGGGTCGCCTCCAATGGAATTTTTCCTTGAGATTTCACGGAATTCCACTCGAAATCCATGGAATTTTTTGTTGGGGGGGAGGAGATTTCTCGGAATTCCAAGGGAATCTGCTGGAATTTTTTTCCGGCGATTTCTTGGAATTTCCCCTCGGAACCCCGGAGAAATTTTTGGGCTTTGTTTGGAATTCCAAGGGAAAACTTTTTTGGGGGGAATTGTGGGAATTCCGGCCTCGATTCCGACGGGAATTTTTTTCTCGGGGGGGGAAATTTCCTGGAATTTTTTTTTTTTGGGGGGGCGGGGGAGGGAGGGGGGAATTCTGACCGAGGTGAAGACCTCCGTGGTCTGCTGGATGGTGGCGATCTTGGTCCAGCCCCACTTCTTGAAGAGCTGCACCCGCGTCGGGTTGTGGAGCGTCGCCGACGGGTGGGTCCGGAAAAACGTCGGGAATCGCTGGGCGGTTGGACAGCGCCGGGGAGCTGGAGCCGTAGGAAAGCTGGGAATTCCAAAGATTTGGGGGGGGGGTTTTTTTTTTGGGAATTCCCAAAGATTTCAGGGGAATTTTGGGGGTTTTTTGGGGGAATTTTGAGGGTTTGGGATTTTTGGGGGGATTTGGGAATTCTGGGGATGGGGGAATGGAATTCGGGGGGGTTTGGGGGAATTTGGGATCTGGGAATGGTGGTTGGAGGGAGCCGGGAGCTGGAGCCGTGGGAAAGCTGGGAATTACCAAAGATTTGGGGGTTTTTGGGAATTTGGGGAGAATTTTGGGGTTTTTTTGGGGAATTTTGGGAAGATTTCGGGGGATTTTTGGAATGGGAATTGGGAGAGCTGGAGCCGTAGGAAAGCTGGAGTTCCCAGAGATTTGGGGTGTTTTTTGGGAATTCCGGAGATTTTGGGGTTTTTGGGAATTTGGGGTGATTTGGGGGGATTTTGGGGGGATTTTGGGTGGGATTTGGGGGAATTCTGGGGGAATTTTGGGGGCTTTGAGGGGAGGTTGGGAACGGGAATGTGAGAATTGGGGAATTTGGGAATTGTGGGAATGGGAATTGTGGAGATCGTGGGAACGGGAATTGCGGGGATGGCTTTTGGGAATTGTGGAGTTTGGGAATGTGGGAATTACGGGAGTTGTGGGAGTGGGAAATGGAACGCTGGGAATTTGTGGGAATTTGGGAATGGAGGAATGGGAATTGTGGGAATTGTGGGATTTGGGGATTGTGGATTGGGGATTGTGGGAATTTTGGGGGTGGGGGTGACAGGGAACAACCTGGGAGTGGCGGGAACGAGCTGGAATGTCGGGAATGGTCTGGGAGTGATGGGAACAACCGGGAGCAACGACCTGGGAGGGACAGGAAAAAAATCTGGGAAAAAAATGGGAAAAAAAAAAAATGGGAAAACAAACTGGGAGAAAGTGGAATAACAAGCTGGGAATGACGGGGAAAATCTGGGAATGACGACTTGGGAGCGATGGAATAACCCTTCCCAAGAAAATCCCAAAAAATCCCCCAAAATTGTCCCCCGAAAATCCCAAAATATTCCCCCCAAAAAATCCCCCAAAATTCTCCCCCTAAAAATTCTCTGAAAAAATCCCAAAATATTAAATTTAAAAAAAAAAATTCCACAAAAAAATTCCCCCCCCAAAAAACTCTGAAAATTTTTCTAAAAAATCCCCCCAAAAGCTCTGAAAAAAAAAACCCCAAAATATCCCAAAAAACATTTTTAAAAAATCACAAAAAACCACACGAAGCATCCCAAAAAAATCACGAAAAAAACCCCGCAAAAAAAATTCAAAAAACCCCCAAAATGTCTCCAAAAACCCCCCAAAAAACCCCAAAAAATCTCCCCAAAACCCCCAAAAATATCTCCATAAAGACTCCCCCCAAAAATATCTCCAAAAGACTCCCAAAATATTTAGATTTTTTTTTCTTAAAATCCCAAAAAAAATCGCAAAAAAAAAATTCCAAAAAAACCCCCCCAAAAATCACAAAGAAACCCCCCAAAAATCCCCCAAAAATTACAAAAAAAAAAACCCAAAAAACCCCAACCCCCACCCAAAAATCCCCACAAAAGCCCCCAAAAAATCCCAAAAAAATCCCAAGGAAATCCCCCAAAAATCCCCAAAAAACCCCCCAAAAATTACAAAAAATCCCCCCAAAAAATCTCCAAAAATCCCCCAAAAAACTCACAAAAAACCCCCCAAAAGCCCCCAAAAAACTCCAAAAAACACCCCCCAAAAAACCCCAAAATCCCCAAAAAACTCCCCAAAAATCCCCCCAAAAAATCACAAAAATCCCCAGAAAATCAAAAAAAAAATCCCTAAAAAAACCCCAAAAAATCACCAAAAAATCCCAATAAAACCCCCAAAAATCACCAAAAAATCCAAAAAAAACCCCCAAAAAATCACCAAAAAATCCGAAAAAAACCACAAAAAATCCCCCAAAAAATCCCAATAAAACCCCCAAAAATCCCCAAAAAATCCCAAAAAACCCCCCAAAAATCCCCCAAAAATCCCAAAAAAACCCCCCCAAAATCCCTAAAAAATCCGAAAAAAACCCACAAAAAATCATCAAAAAATCCAATAAAACCCCCAAAAATCACCAAAAAATCCGAAAAAAATCCCCCAAAATCCCGAAATAACCCCCCAAAAAATCACAATAAAATCCCCAAAAAATCATCAAAAAACCCGAAAAAAACCACAAAAAATCACCAAAAAATCCGAAAAAAACCCACAAAAAATCCCAAAAAAATCCCAATAAAACCCCCAAAAAATCATCAAAACATCCAAAAAAACCCCCCAAAAATCATCAAAAAATCCGAAAAAAAACCCCAAAAATCCCCAAAAAATCCCAAAAAAACCTCCAAAAATCACCAAAAAATCTGAAAAAAACACAAAAAATCCAAAAAAATCCCCAAAAAATCCCCCAAAATCCCCAAAAAATCCGAAAAAAACCCACAAAAAATCCCCAAAAAAACCCACAAAAAATCCCAAAAAATCCGAAAAAAAATCCCCAAAATCCCCAAAAAATCCGAAAAAAACCCCCAAAAATCACCCAAAAATCCCAAAAAAACCCCAAAAAATCACAATAAAACCCCCAAAACCCCCCAAAAAATCATGAAAAAATCCAAAAAAAAAACCCCAAAAAATCACAATAAAATCCCCCAAAAATCCCAAAAAAACCCCCCAAAAAACCCCAAAAAATCACAATAAAACCCGAAAAAACCCCAAAAAAACCCAAAAAATCCCAAAAAAAACCCCCAAAAAATCACAATAAAATCCCCAAAAAATCCCGAAAAAACCCCCAAAAATCACAATAAAATCCCCAAAAAATCCCCAAAAAACCCCCCCAAAACCCCCCAAATTCCGCCACCGTCCCGCTCACCACGATGAGGTTCCACATGCGCGCGGCCTCGGCCACCAGGGTGGAGACGCTGCTGCAGCCGGGCATCAGGATGATCTTGATGGGGTCGTTGTAGAGCAGCTCGTACAGGTACTTGGTGGCCTGGCCCGGGTCGCACTGGGGGCACCAAACCAGTTAAAACCGGTAAAAATCACCCAAAAAAAAAACACCCCCAAATTTTTAGCCCCGAAAATCCACAAAATCTGCCCCAAAATCCTCAAAAATCACCCCGATAAAAAAACCCAAAATGGGGACGAACGAGCTCCAAAAACGGCCCCCAAATCCAAAAGGATCCCAAAAGTGCTGAAGTGGCAGCGATGCCACCCAAAAAAGCCAGGAAATGACCCAAAAATCCCTAAAACGGCCCCAAAAATCCTGAAATGACCCAAAAAAACCCCAAAATGACCCAAAAAAACCCAAAAAACCCCCAAAGTCCTAAAACGGCCCCAAAAATCCCCGAAATGACCCAAAAAAACCCCAAAATGACCCAAAAAAACCCAAAAAAACCCCCAAAGTCCTAAAACGGCCCCAAAAATCCCCAAAATGACCCAAAAAAACCCCCAAAGTCCTAAAACGGCCCCAAAAATCCCCGAAATGACCCAAAAACCCCCAAAATGACCGAAAAAACCCAAAAATCCCAAAGTCCTAAAATGGCCCCAAAAATGCCCGAAATGACCCAAAAAACCCCAAAAAACCCCCAAAGTCCTAAAACGGCCCCAAAAATGCCCGAAATGACCCGAAATCCCAAATCACCCCTAAATCGTCCCAAAGTGGCTCCAAAAAAAATCCCCAAATGGCCCCAAAAATCCCCAAAACGGCCCCAAAAATCCCGGGAGGTTTTTTTGGGGTTTTTTTGGGGTTTTTTTGGGAGGAAAATCCAATTTTTGGAGGATGGGGGGGAGGGAATTGAGATTTTTTTGGGGGGAAATCCTGGTTTTTTTTGGAGAAAATCCTATTTTTTTTTTAGTGGAAAATCCACGTTTTGGGGGAGATTTTTTGGGGGTTTTTTTTGGGTGAGAAATTCGGGGTTTTTGGGAGTTTTTTTGTTTTGGGAAAATCTCAAGTTTTTAGGAGAAAGATTTTGGTTTGGGGAGCGGAGAAAAATCCCCCGAAATAATAATAATAATAATAATAATAATAATAATAATAATAATAATAATAATAATAATAAATCGCTCCAAAAATCCCTAAAAAAAATTCCCTTAAAAATCCCCAAAAATCCCTAAAAAAAATTCCTTAAAATAAAAAATCCCTTAAAAATCCCCAAAATCCCTAAAAAAAAATTCCTTAAGATAAAAAATCCCTTAAAAATCCCCAAAAATCCCCAAATAAAATTCCTTAAAAATCCCGATTTTTTTCCCACTTTTCAACCCCTCCCCCCCCCAAAAAAAAACCCCAAAAATTCGGGAATTCAGGGATCCCTTCCCCCACTTTTCCCGTTTTTTTTTTTTTTTCCTTTATTCCAAAGAGGGAAAATTCCATGAATAATTCAGGGCACGGAAGGGTTGCCATGGCAACACCCCATGGCAGCATCTTGGTCTCCATGGCAACCCAGCTGGAGCGGGGCGGGGGGATTTTGGGGGGAATTCAGGGGATTTGGGACGGTCAAAAATCCCCGAAAATGCCCCAAAAAAACCGCCTGAAAATCCAGACAAAAAAAATCACCCCAAAAAAAATCCGGAAAAAAAATCTCCCCGAAAATTCCGAAAGAATCCACCAAAAAAATCCCTCCCCCCCAAAAAAAATGCCCCAAAAAAGCAAAAAAATTCCAGAAAAATAAACAAAATTCCCAAAAAAATCCGCAAAAAATTCCCCCTGAAAATCCGCAAAAAATTCGCAAAAAAATCCCCCAAAATGCCCCAAAAAAGCAAAAAAAAATTCCACAAAAAATCCCCAAAATAAACAAAAAATCCCAAAAAAAATCCGCAAAAAATTCGCAAAAAAATCCCCCCAAAAATGCCCCAAAAAATCCCACAAAATCCCTAAAAAAAACCTTCCAAAAATCCCAAAAGAATCCACAAAAAAAAATCCACAAAAATCCCCAAAAAACTCACAAAAATCCACA
>NW_027094995.1:0-39814 GCF_029207755.1 Chamaea fasciata | reverse complement strand
TGCCCAGCAGAGGGTGTTGGGCACAAATCATGGCCTGTTTTTATGGGTAGGTACAGTCAGCTGCCCAGGTGCCTGATGTCAGTTTGTAGGAGGCCTTTGGCCCATCCAAGAGAAGTCAGCCTTCCAGCTTGTGGCAGCTTGCATCTGGAAGAAATCCTGTTTCCATTGGGGATTGTGGGTGGCCGAGGCAGGTGCCCGGCAGAGGGTGTTGGCACAAAAGCATGGCCTGTTTTTATGGGTAGGTACAGTCAGCTGCCCAGGTGCCTGATGCTCAGTTTGTAGGAGGCTTTTGGCCCATCCAAGAGAAGTCAGCCTTCCAGCTTGTGGCAGCTTGCATCTGGAAGAAATCTGTTGTGTTCGGTATTGTATGTGTCCTAGGCCATATGCATGCCACACGGAGTCAAGTACATAGGATGGCCTTTTTCCAGGGGAAAGTAAAATGAGCTGCCCAGGTGCCTAATATCAGTGTGTAGGTGGCTCTGGCCTTTAAGGAGAAGCCAGCCTTCCAGTTTGTGGCAGCTTTCATCTGGAAGAAATCCTTTTCGTTCGGGATTGTAGATGACCGAGGCCAGGCGCCCGGCAGAGGGAGTTGGGCACAAAGTATGGCTTCTTTCCAGGGGTAAGTAAAGTCAGCTGCCCAGGTGCCTGATGTCCAGTTGGTAGGAGGCCTTTGGCCATTTAGGAGAAGCCAGGCTTCCAGCTTCTGGCAGCTTGCATCTGGAAGAAATCCTGTTCCGATCGGGATTGTAGTTGGCCGTGGCCTGGTGCCCGGCAGAGGGAGTAGGGCACAAAGGATGGCCGGTTTCCAGGGGTAAGTAAAGTCAGATGCCCCCGTGCCTGATGTCAGTTTGTAGGAGGCCTTTGGCCCTCCAAGGGAAGCCAGCCTTCCAGCTTGGGGCAGCGTGCATCTGGAAGAAATCCTGTTCCGTTCGGGATTGTAGGTGGCCGAGGCCGGGGTGAACTGCAGATGGAGTCGGGCACAAAGGATTGCTTGCTTCAGGGGTAAGTAAAGTCACATGCTCAGGTGCCTGAGGTCGGTTTGTACGAGGCTTTTGGCCCTCCAAGGTAAGTTTGGCTTCCAACTTGTGGCAGCTTGCATCTGGAAGAAATCCTGTTTCGATCGAGATTGTAGGTGGCCGAGGCATGGTTCCCTGCAGAGGGAGTGTGGCACAAAGGATGGCCTGCTTCCCGGGGTAAGTAAAGTCTTATGCCCAGGTGCCTGATGTCAGTTTGTAGGAGGCATTTGCCCTCAAAGGGAAGCTAGGCTTCCATCTTGTGGCTGCTTGAATCTGGAAGAAATCCTGATTCTTTCAGGATTGTAGGTGGCGGTAGCAGGCTCCCGGAAGAGCGAGTGGGCACAAATGATGGGCTGTTTCCTGGGGTAAGTAAAGTCAGCTGCCCAGGTGCCTGATGTCAGTTTGTAGGAGGCCTTTGGCCCTCCAAGAAAAGCCAGGCTTCCAGCTTGTGGCAGCGTGCATCTGGAAGAAATCCTGTTCCGTTCAGGATTGTAGGTGGCCTGAGGCCGGGTGCCCGGCAGAGGGGAGTTGGGCACAAAGGATGGCCTGTTTCCAGGGGTAAGTAAAGTCAGCTGCCCAGGTGCCTGATGTCAGTTTGTAGGAGGCCTTTGGCCCTCCACGCGAAGCCAGGCTTCAAACTTGTGGCAGCTTGCATCTGGAAGAAATCCTGTTCGTTCGGGATTGTAGGTGGCCGAGGCCGGGTGCCTGGCAAAGGGAGTTGGGCACCAAGGATGGGTTGTTTCCAGGGGGTAAGTAAAGTCAGCTGCCCAGGTGCCTGAAGTCAATTTGTAGTAGGCCTTTGGCCCTCCAAGAGAAGCCAGGCTTCCAGCTTGTGGCAGCTTTGATCTGGAAGTAATCCTGTTCTGTTCGGGATTGTAGGTGTCATAGGCCGGGTGCATGCCACACGGAGCTAGGCACAAAGGATGGCCTGTTTCCAGGGGTAAGTAAAGTCAGCTGCCCAGGTGCCTGATTTTAGTTTGTAGGAGGACTTTGGCCCTCCAAGGGAAGCCAGGCTTCACCCTTGTGCCAGCTTGCATCTGGAAGAAATGCTGTTCCGTTCGGGATTGTAGGTTTCATAAGCCGGGTGCCCGGCAGAGGGAGTTAGGCACAAAGGATGGCCTGTTTCCAGGGGTAAGTAAAGTCAGCTTGCCCAGGTGCCTGATTGTCAGTTTGTAGGAGGCTATTGGCCCTCCAAGAGAGCAGCCTTCCAGTTTGTGGCAGCTTGCATCTGGAAGAAATCCTGTTTCGTTCTGTATTGCAGGTGGCCGAGGTCAGTGCCTGGCAGAGGGAGTTGGGCACAAAGGATGACCTGTTTCCAGGGATAAGTAAAGTCAGATGCCCCCGTGCCTGATGTCAGTTTGTAGGAGGCCTTTGGCCCTCCAAGGGAAGCTAGTCTTCCAGCTTGTGTCTGCTTGAATCTGGAAGAAATCCTGATACTTTCAGGAATGTAGGTGGCGGCAGCAAGGCTCCCGGCCGAGGGAGTAGGGCACAAAGGATGGGCTGTGTCCAGGGGTAAGTAAAGTCAGCTGCCCAGGTGCCTGATGTCAGTTTGTAGGAGGCCTTTGGCCCTCCACGCGAAGCCAGTCTTCCAACATCTGGCAGCTTGCATCTGGAAGAAATCCTGTTCCGTTCGGGATTGTAGGTGGCCGAGGCCGGGTGCCCTGCAGAGGAAGTTGGGCACAAAGGATGGCCGTGTTCCAGGGGGTAAGTAAAGTCAGGTGCCCAGGTGCCTGATGTCAGTTTGTAGCAGGCCTTTGGCCCTCCCAGATAAGCCAGGCTTCCAGCTTGTGGCAGCTTGCATTTGGAAGAAATCCTGTTCCGTTGGGGATTGTAGGTGGCCGAGGCCGGGTGCCCGGCCTAAGGTGTTGGGCAGAAAGGATGACCTGTTTCCAGGGGTAAGGAAAGTCAGCTGCCCAGGTGCCTGATGTCAGTTTTTAGGAGGCCTTTTGCCCTCCAAGAGAAGCCAGGCTTCCAGCGTCTGGCAGCGTGCATCTGGAAGCAATCCCGTTCTGTTCGGGATTGTAGGTGCCCTAGGCCGGGTGCCTGCCACACCGAGCTGGGCACAAAGGATGGCCTTTTTCCAAAGGTAAGCAAAGTCTGCAGCCCAGGTGCCTGATGTCAGTTTGTAGGAGGCCTTTGGCCCTCCAAGAGAAGCCAGGCTTCCAGCTTGTGGCAGCTTGCATCTGGAAGAAATCCTGTTCCGTTTGGGATTGTAGGTGGCCGAGGCCTGGTGCCCGGCAGAGGTAGTTGGGCACAAAGGATGGCCTGTTTCCAGGGGTAAGTAAAGTCAGCTGCCCAGGTGCCTGATGTCAGTTTGTAGGAGGCCTTTGGCCCTTTAAGAGAAGGTAGTCTTCCAGTTTGTGGCTGCTTGCATCTGGAAGAAATCCTGTTCCATTCCAGATTGTAGGTGGCCGAAGCCGGGTGCCCGGCAGAGGGAGTTGGGCACAAAGGATGGCCTGTTTCCAGGGGTAAGTAAAGTCAGCTGCCCAGGTGCCTGATGTCAGTTTGCAGGTGGCAATTGTTCCGCCATGGGAACTCAGGCTTCTATCTTGTGGCAGCTTGCATCTGGAATAAATCCTGTTCCGATCGGGATTGTAGGTGGCCGAGACCTGGTGCCCGGCAGAGGGTGTTGGGCACAAATGATGGCCTGTTTCCATGGGTAAGTAAAGTCAGCTGCCCAGGTGGCCTGATGTCAGTTTATAGGAGGCCTTTAGCCCTCCAAGAGAAGCCTGGCTTCCAGCTTGTGGCAGCTGGCGTCTGGAAGCAATGCTGTTCAGTTCCGGATTGTAGGTGTACTAGGCCGGTCGCCTGCCACACCGAGCTGGGCACAAAAGGTTGGCCTTTTTCTATAGGTAAGTAAAGACTGCAGCTTAGGTGCCTGATGTCAGTTTGTACGAGGCCTTTCGCCCTCCAAGAGAAGACTGGCTTCCAGCTTTAGGCAGCTTGCATCTGGAAGAAATCCTTTTCCGTTCAGGATTGTAGGTGGCCGCGGCCAGGTGCCCAGAACACGGAGTTGGGCACAAAGGATGGCCTGATTCCAGGGGTAAGTAAAGTCGCCTACCCAGGTGCCTGATGTCAGTTTGTAGGAGGCCTTTGGCCCTCCAAGGGAAGCCAGGCATCCAGTTTGTGGCAGCTTGCATCTGGAAGAAATCCTGTTTCGCTCGGGATTGTAGGTGGCCGTGACCAGGTGCCCGCCACACGGAGTTGGGCTCAAATTATGGCGTGTTTCAAGGGGTAAGTAAAGTCGGCTGCCCAGGTGCCTGATGTCAGTTTGTAGGAGGCCTTTGGCCCTCCAAGAGAAGCCAGCCTTCCAGTTTGTGCCAGCTTGCATCTGGAAGAAATCCTGTTATGTTCGGGATTGTAGGTGGCCGAGGCCGGGTGCCTGGCAGAGGGAGTTGGGCACAAAGGATGGCCTGTTTCCAGGGGTAAGTAAAGTCAGCTGCCCAGGTGCCTGATGTCAGTTTATAGGAGGCCTTTGGCCCTCCAGGAGAAGCCAGGCTTCCAGCTTGTGGCAGCGTGCATCTGGAAGGAATCCTGTTCTGTGCGGGATTGTAGGTGTCCTACGCCGTGTGCCTGGCACACAGAGCTGGGCACAAAAGGATGGCCTATTTGCATAGGTAAGTAAAGTCAGCTGCCCAGGTGCCTGATGTCAGTTTGTAGGAGGCCTTTGGCCCTCCATGAGAAGCCTGGCGTCCAGCTTGTGGCAGCTTGCATCTGGAAGAAATCCTGTTCCGTTCGTGATTGTAGGTGGCCGAGGCCGGGTGCCTGGCAGAGGGAGTTGGGCACAAAGGATGGCTTCTTTCCAGTGGTAAGTAAAGTCAGCTGCCCAGCTGCCTGATGTCAGTTTGTAGGAGGCCTTTGGCCCTCCATCTGAAGCCGGGCTTCCACCTTGTGGCAGCTTGCATCTGGAAGAAATCCTGTTCCGTTCGAGATTGTAAGTGGCCGAGGCCAGGTGCCTGGCAGAGGGAGTTGGGCACAAAGTATCGCCCGCTTCCAGGGGTAAGTGAAGTCATCTGCCGAGGTGCCTGATGTCAGTTAGTAGGAGGGCTTTGGCCCTCCAAGAGATGCCAGCCTTCAAACTCTTGGCAGCTTGCATCTGGAAGAAATCCTGTTCCCTTCGGGATTGTAGGTGTCCTAGGCCGGGAGCCTGCCACACGGAGCTATGCACAAATGATGGCCTGTTTCCAGGGGTAAGTAAAGTCTGCTGCCCAGGTGCCTGATGTCAGTTTGTAGGAGAGCTTTGGCCCTCCAAAAGAAGTCAGGCTTCTGGCTTGTGGCAGCTTGCATCTGGAAGAAATCCAGTTTTGTTCGGTATTGTAGGTGGCCGAGGCCTAGTGCCCGGCAGAGGGAGTTGTGCACAAAGGATGGCCTGTTTCCAAAGGTAAGTAAAGTCAGCTGCCCAGGTGCCTGATGTCAGTTTGTAGGAGATCTTTGGCCCTCCAAGGGAAGCCAGCATTCCAGTTTGTGGCAGCTTTCATCTGGAAGAAATCCTGTTGCATTTGGGATTGTGGGTGGCCGAGGCCGTGTGCCCAGCAGAGGGTGTTGGGCACAAATCATGGCCTGTTTTTATGGGTAGGTACAGTCAGCTGCCCAGGTGCCTGATGTCAGTTTGTAGGAGGCCTTTGGCCCATCCAAGAGAAGTCAGCCTTCCAGCTTGTGGCAGCTTGCATCTGGAAGAAATCCTGTTCCATTGGGGATTGTGGGTGGCCGAGGCCAGGTGCCCGGCAGAGGGTGTTGGGCACAAAGCATGGCCTGTTTTTATGGGTAGGTACAGTCAGCTGCCCAGGTGCCTGATGTCAGTTTGTAGGAGGCTTTTGGCCCATCCAAGAGAAGTCAGCCTTCCAGCTTGTGGCAGCTTGCATCTGGAAGAAATCCTGTTGTGTTCGGTATTGTATGTGTCCTAGGCCATATGCATGCCACACGGAGTCAAGTACAAAGGATGGCCTTTTTCCAGGGGAAAGTAAAATGAGCTGCCCAGGTGCCTAATATCAGTGTGTAGGTGGCTCTGGCCTTTAAGGAGAAGCCAGCCTTCCAGTTTGTGGCAGCTTTCATCTGGAAGAAATCCATTTTCGTTCGGGATTGTAGATGACCGAGGCCAGGCGCCCGGCAGAGGGAGTTGGGCACAAAGTATGGCTTCTTTCCAGGGGTAAGTAAAGTCAGCTGCCCAGGTGCCTGATGTCAGTTGGTAGGAGGCCTTTGGCCATTTAGGAGAAGCCAGGCTTCCAGCTTCTGGCAGCTTGCATCTGGAAGAAATCCTGTTCCGATCGGGATTGTAGGTGGCCGTGGCCTGGTGCCCGGCAGAGGGAGTAGGGCACAAAGGATGGCCGGTTTCCAGGGGTAAGTAAAGTCAGATGCCCCCGTGCCTGATGTCAGTTTGTAGGAGGCCTTTGGCCCTCCAAGGGAAGCCAGCCTTCCAGCTTGGGGCAGCGTGCATCTGGAAGAAATCCTGTTCCGTTCGGGATTGTAGGTGGCCGAGGCCGGGTGAACTGCAGATGGAGTCGGGCACAAAGGATTGCTTGCTTCCAGGGGTAAGTAAAGTCACATGCTCAGGTGCCTGAGGTCGGTTTGTACGAGGCTTTTGGCCCTCCAAGGTAAGTTTGGCTTCCAACTTGTGGCAGCTTGCATCTGGAAGAAATCCTGTTTCGATCGAGATTGTAGGTGGCCGAGGCATGGTTCCCTGCAGAGGGAGTGTGGCACAAAGGATGGCCTGCTTCCCGGGGTAAGTAAAGTCTTATGCCCAGGTGCCTGATGTCAGTTTGTAGGAGGCATTTGCCCCTCAAAGGGAAGCTAGGCTTCCATCTTGTGGCTGCTTGAATCTGGAAGAAATCCTGATTCTTTCAGGATTGTAGGTGGCGGTAGCCAGGCTCCCGGAAGAGCGAGTTGGGCACAAATGATGGGCTGTTTCCTGGGGTAAGTAAAGTCAGCTGCCCAGGTGCCTGATGTCAGTTTGTAGGAGGCCTTTGGCCCTCCAAGAAAAGCCAGGCTTCCAGCTTGTGGCAGCGTGCATCTGGAAGAAATCCTGTTCCGTTCAGGATTGTAGGTGGCCGAGGCCGGGTGCCCGGCAGAGGGAGTTGGGCACAAAGGATGGCCTGTTTCCAGGGGTAAGTAAAGTCAGCTGCCCAGGTGCCTGATGTCAGTTTGTAGGAGGCCTTTGGCCCTCCACGCGAAGCCAGGCTTCAAACTTGTGGCAGCTTGCATCTGGAAGAAATCCTGTTCCGTTCGGGATTGTAGGTGGCCGAGGCCGGGTGCCTGGCAAAGGGAGTTGGGCACCAAGGATGGGTTGTTTCCAGGGGTAAGTAAAGTCAGCTGCCCAGGTGCCTGAAGTCAATTTGTAGTAGGCCTTTGGCCCTCCAAGAGAAGCCAGGCTTCCAGCTTGTGGCAGCTTTGATCTGGAAGTAATCCTGTTCTGTTCGGGATTGTAGGTGTCATAGGCCGGGTGCATGCCACACGGAGCTAGGCACAAAGGATGGCCTGTTTCCAGGGGTAAGTAAAGTCAGCTGCCCAGGTGCCTGATTTTAGTTTGTAGGAGGACTTTGGCCCTCCAAGGGAAGCCAGGCTTCACCCTTGTGCCAGCTTGCATCTGGAAGAAATGCTGTTCCGTTCGGGATTGTAGGTTTCATAAGCCGGGTGCCCGGCAGAGGGAGTTAGGCACAAAGGATGGCCTGTTTCCAGGGGTAAGTAAAGTCAGCTGCCCAGGTGCCTGATGTCAGTTTGTAGGAGGCTATTGGCCCTCCAAGAGAAGCAGCCTTCCAGTTTGTGGCAGCTTGCATCTGGAAGAAATCCTGTTTCGTTCTGTATTGCAGGTGGCCGAGGTCAGGTGCCTGGCAGAGGGAGTTGGGCACAAAGGATGACCTGTTTCCAGGGATAAGTAAAGTCAGATGCCCCCGTGCCTGATGTCAGTTTGTAGGAGGCCTTTGGCCCTCCAAGGGAAGCTAGTCTTCCAGCTTGTGTCTGCTTGAATCTGGAAGAAATCCTGATACTTTCAGGAATGTAGGTGGCGGCAGCAAGGCTCCCGGCCGAGGGAGTAGGGCACAAAGGATGGGCTGTGTCCAGGGGTAAGTAAAGTCAGCTGCCCAGGTGCCTGATGTCAGTTTGTAGGAGGCCTTTGGCCCTCCACGCGAAGCCAGTCTTCCAACATGTGGCAGCTTGCATCTGGAAGAAATCCTGTTCCGTTCGGGATTGTAGGTGGCCGAGGCCGGGTGCCCTGCAGAGGAAGTTGGGCACAAAGGATGGCCTGTTTCCAGGGGTAAGTAAAGTCAGGTGCCCAGGTGCCTGATGTCAGTTTGTAGCAGGCCTTTGGCCCTCCCAGATAAGCCAGGCTTCCAGCTTGTGGCAGCTTGCATTTGGAAGAAATCCTGTTCCGTTGGGGATTGTAGGTGGCCGAGGCCGGGTGCCCGGCCTAAGGTGTGGGCAGAAAGGATGACCTGTTTCCAGGGGTAAGGAAAGTCAGCTGCCCAGGTGCCTGATGTCAGTTTTTAGGAGGCCTTTTGCCCTCCAAGAGAAGCCAGGCTTCCAGCGTCTGGCAGCGTGCATCTGGAAGCAATCCCGTTCTGTTCGGGGATTGTAGGTGCCCTAGGCCGGGTGCCTGCCACACCGAGCTTGGCACAAAGGATGGCCTTTTTCCAAAGGTAAGCAAAGTCTGCAGCCCAGGTGCCTGATGTCAGTTTGTAGGAGGCCTTTGGCCCTCCAAGAGAAGCCAGGCTTCCAGCTTGTGGCAGCTTGCATCTGGAAGAAATCCTGTTCCGTTTGGGATTGTAGGTGGCCGAGGCCTGGTGCCCGGCAGAGGTAGTTGGGCACAAAGGATGGCCTGTTTCAGGGGTAAGTAAAGTCAGCTGCCCAGGTGCCTGATGTCAGTTTGTAGGAGGCCTTTGGCCCTTTAAGAGAAGGTAGTCTTCCAGTTTGTGGCTGCTTGCATCTGGAAGAAATCCTGTTCCATTCCAGATTGTAGGTGGCCGAAGCCGGGTGCCCGCAGAGGGAGTTGGGCACAAAGGATGGCCTGTTTCCAGGGGTAAGTAAAGTCAGCTGCCCCAGGTGCCTGATGTCAGTTTGCAGGTGGCAATTGTTCCGCCATGGGAACTCAGGCTTCTATCTTGTGGCAGCTTGCATCTGGAATAAATCCTGTCCGATCGGGATTGTAGGTGGCCGAGACCTGGTGCCCGGCAGAGGGTGTTGGGCACAAATGATGGCCTTTTTCCATGGGTAAGTAAAGTCAGCTGCCCAGGTGGCCTGATGTCAGTTTATAGGAGGCCTTTAGCCCTCCAAGAGAAGCCTGGCTTCCAGCTTGTGGCAGCTGGCGTCTGGAAGCAATGCTGTTCAGTTCCGGATTGTAGGTGTACTAGGCCGGTCGCCTGCCACACCGAGCTGGGCACAAAAGGTTGGCCTTTTTCTATAGGTAAGTAAAGACTGCAGCTTAGGTGCCTGATGTCAGTTTGTACGAGGCCTTTCGCCCTCCAAGAGAAGACTGGCTTCCAGCTTTAGGCAGCTTGCATCTGGAAGAAATCCTTTTCCGTTCAGGATTGTAGGTGGCCGCGGCCAGGTGCCCAGAACACGGAGTTGGGCACAAAGGATGGCCTGATTCCAGGGGTAAGTAAAGTCGCCTACCCAGGTGCCTGATGTCAGTTTGTAGGAGGCCTTTGGCCCTCCAAGGGAAGCCAGGCATCCAGTTTGTGGCAGCTTGCATCTGGAAGAAATCCTGTTTCGCTCGGGATTGTAGGTGGCCGTGACCAGGTGCCCCGCCACACGGAGTTGGGCTCAAATTATGGCGTGTTTCAAGGGGTAAGTAAAGTCGGCTGCCCCAGGTGCCTGATGTCAGTTTGTAGGAGGCCTTTGGCCCTCCAAGAGAAGCCAGCCCTTCCAGTTTGTGCCAGCTTGCATCTGGAAGAAATCCTGTTATGTTCGGGATTGTAGGTGGCCGAGGCCGGGTGCCTGGCAGAGGGAGTTGGGCACAAAGGATGGCCTGTTTCCAGGGGTAAGTAAAGTCAGCTGCCCAGGTGCCTGATGTCAGTTTATAGGAGGCCTTTGGCCCTCCAGGAGAAGCCAGGCTTCCAGCTTGTGGCAGCGTGCATCTGGAAGGAATCCTGTTCTGTGCGGGATTGTAGGTGTCCTACGCCGTGTGCCTGGCACACAGAGCTGGGCACAAAAGGATGGCCTATTTGCATAGGTAAGTAAGTCAGCTGCCCAGGTGCCTGATGTCAGTTTGTAGGAGGCCTTTGGCCCTCCATGAGAAGCCTGGCGTCCAGCTTGTGGCAGCTTGCATCTGGAAGAAATCCTGTTCCGTTCGTGATTGTAGGTGGCCGAGGCCGGGTGCCTGGCAGAGGGAGTTGGGCACAAAGGATGGCTTCTTCCAGTGGTAAGTAAAGTCAGCTGCCCAGCTGCCTGATGTCAGTTTGTAGGAGGCCTTTGGCCCTCCATCTGAAGCCGGGCTTCCACCTTGTGGCAGCTTGCATCTGGAAGAAATCCTGTTCCGTTCGAGATTGTAAGTGGCCGAGGCCAGGTGCCTGGCAGAGGGAGTTGGGCACAAAGTATCGCCCGCTTCCAGGGGTAAGTGAAGTCATCTGCCGAGGTGCCTGATGTCAGTTAGTAGGAGGGCTTTGGCCCTCCAAGAGATGCCAGCCTTCAAACTCTTGGCAGCTTGCATCTGGAAGAAATCCTGTTCCCTTCGGGATTGTAGGTGTCCTAGGCCGGGAGCCTGCACACCGGAGCTATGCACAAATGATGGCCTGTTTCCAGGGGTAAGTAAAGTCTGCTGCCCAGGTGCCTGATGTCAGTTTGTAGGAGAGCTTTGGCCCTCCAAAAGAAGTCAGGCTTCTGGCTTGTGGCAGCTTGCATCTGGAAGAAATCCAGTTTTGTTCGGTATTGTAGGTGGCCGAGGCCTAGTGCCCGGCAGAGGGAGTTGGGCACAAAGGATGGCCTGTTTCCAAAGGTAAGTAAAGTCAGCTGCCCAGGTGCCTGATGTCAGTTTGTAGGAGATCTTTGGCCCTCCAAGGGAAGCCAGCATTCCAGTTTGTGGCAGCTTGCATCTGGAAGAAATCCTGTTGCATTTGGGATTGTGGGTGGCCGAGGCCGTGTGCCCAGCAGAGGGTGTTGGGCACAAATCATGGCCTGTTTTTATGGGTAGGTACAGTCAGCTGCCCAGGTGCCTGATGTCAGTTTGTAGGAGGCCTTTGGCCCATCCAAGAGAAGTCAGCCTTCCAGCTTGTGGCAGCTTGCATCTGGAAGAAATCCTGTTCCATTGGGGATTGTGGGTGGCCGAGGCCAGGTGCCCGGAAGAGGGTGTTGGGCACAAAGCATGGCCTGTTTTTATGGGTAGGTACAGTCAGCTGCCCAGGTGCCTGATGTCAGTTTGTAGGAGGCTTTTGGCCCATCCAAGAGAAGTCAGCCTTCCAGCTTGTGGCAGCTTGCATCTGGAAGAAATCCTGTTGTGTTCGGTATTGTATGTGTCCTAGGCCATATGCATGCCACACGGAGTCAAGTACAAAGGATGGCCTTTTTCCAGGGGAAAGTAAAATGAGCTGCCCAGGTGCCTAATATCAGTGTGTAGGTGGCTCTGGCCTTTAAGGAGAAGCCAGCCTTCCAGTTTGTGGCAGCTTTCATCTGGAAGAAATCCATTTTCGTTCGGGATTGTAGATGACCGAGGCCAGGCGCCCGGCAGAGGGAGTTGGGCACAAAGTATGGCTTCTTTCCAGGGGTAAGTAAAGTCAGCTGCCCAGGTGCCTGATGTCAGTTGGTAGGAGGCCTTTGGCCATTTAGGAGAAGCCAGGCTTCCAGCTTCTGGCAGCTTGCATCTGGAAGAAATCCTGTTCCGATCGGGATTGTAGGTGGCCGTGGCCTGGTGCCCGGCAGAGGGAGTAGGGCACAAAGGATGGCCGGTTTCCAGGGGTAAGTAAAGTCAGATGCCCCCGTGCCTGATGTCAGTTTGTAGGAGGCCTTTGGCCCTCCAAGGGAAGCCAGCCTTCCAGCTTGGGGCAGCGTGCATCTGGAAGAAATCCTGTTCCGTTCAGGATTGTAGGTGGCCGAGGCCGGGTGAACTGCAGATGGAGTTGGGCACAAAGGATTGCTTGCTTCCAGGGGTAAGTAAAGTCACATGCTCAGGTGCCTGAGGTCGGTTTGTACGAGGCTTTTGGCCCTCCAAGGTAAGTTTGGCTTCCAACTTGTGGCAGCTTGCATCTGGAAGAAATCCTGTTTCGATCGAGATTGTAGGTGGCCGAGGCATGGTTCCCTGCAGAGGGAGTGTGGCACAAAGGATGGCCTGCTTCCCGGGGTAAGTAAAGTCTTATGCCCAGGTGCCTGATGTCAGTTTGTAGGAGGCATTTGCCCCTCAAAGGGAAGCTAGGCTTCCAGCTTGTGGCTGCTTGAATCTGGAAGAAATCCTGATTCTTTCAGGATTGTAGGTGGCGGTAGCCAGGCTCCCGGAAGAGAGAGTTGGGCACAAATGATGGGCTGTTTCCAGGGGTAAGTAAAGTCAGCTGCCCAGGTGCCTGATGTCAGTTTGTAGGAGGCCTTTGGCCCTCCGAGAGAAACCAGGCTTCCAGTTTGTGGCAGCTTGCATCTGGAAGAAATCCTGTTCTGATCGGGATTGTAGGTGGCCAAGGCCGGGTGCCCGGCAGAGGGACTTGGGCAGAAAGGATGGCCTGTTTCCAGGGGTAAGTAAAGTCAGATGCCCCCGTGCCTGATGTCAGTTTGTAGGAGGCCTTTGGCCCTCCAAGGGAAGCCAGCCTTCCAGATTGTGGCAGCTTTGATCTGGAAGTAATCCTGTTCTGTTCGGGATTGTAGGTGTCATAGGCCGGGTGCCTGCAACACGGAGCTAGGCACAAAGGATGGCCTGTTTCCAGGGGTAAGTAAAGTCAGCTGCCCAGGTGCCTGATGTCAGTTATTAGGAGGACTTTGGCCCTCCAAGGGAAGCCAGGCTTCACCCTTGTGCCAGCTTGCATCTGGAAGAAATGCTGTTCCGTTCGGGATTGTAGGTTTCATAAGCCGGGTGCCCGGCAGAGGGAGTTAGGCACAAAGGATGGCCTGTTTCCAGGGGTAAGTAAAGTCAGCTGCCCAGGTGCCTGATGTCAGTTTGTAGGAGGCCTTTGGCCCTCCAAGAGAAGCAAGCCTTCCAGTTTCTGGCAGCTTGCATCTGGAAGAAATCCTGTTTCGTTCTGTATTGCAGGTGGCCGAGGTCAGGTGCCTGGCAGAGGGAGTTGGGCACAAAGGATGGCTTGTTTCCAGGGGTAAGTAAAGTCATCTGCCCATGTGCCTGATGTCAGTTTGTAGGAGGACTTCGGCCCTCCCAGATAAGCCAGGCTTCCAGCTTGTGGCAGCTTGCATCTGGAAGAAATCCTGTTCCGTTGGGGATTGTAGGTGGCCGAGGCCGGGTGCCCGGCCTAAGGTGTTGGGCACATAGGATGACCTGTTTCCAGGGGTAAGGAAAGTCAGCTGCCCAGGTGCCTGATGTCAGTTTTTAGGAGGCCTTTTGCCCTCCAAGAGAAGCCAGGCTTCCAGCGTCTGGCAGCGTGCATCTGGAAGCAATCCCGTTCTGTTCGGGATTGTAGGTGCCCTAGGCCGGGTGCCTGCCACACCGAGCTGGGCACAAAGGATGGCCTTTTTCTAAAGGTAAGCAAAGTCTGCAGCTTAGGTGCCTGATGTCAGTTTGTAGGAGGCCTTTGGCCCTCCAAGAGAAGCCAGGCTTCCAGCTTGTAGCAGCTTGCATCTGGAAGAAATCCTGTTCCGTTTGGGATTGTAGGTGGCCGAGGCCTGGTGCCCGGCAGAGGTAGTTGGGCACAAAGGATGGCCTGTTTCCAGGGGTAAGTAAAGTCAGCTGCCCAGGTGCCTGATGTCAGTTTGTAGGAGGCCTTTGGCCCTTTAAGAGAAGGTAGTCTTCCAGTTTGTGGCTGCTTGCATCTGGAAGAAATCCTGTTCCATTCCAGATTGTAGGTGGCCAAAGCCGGGTGCCCGGCAGAGGGAGTTGGGCACAAAGGATGGCCTGTTTCCAAGGGTAAGTAAAATCAGCTGCCCAGGTGCCTGATGTCAGTTTGTAGGAGGCCTTTGGCCCTCCATGGGAAGCCAGGCTTCCTGCTTGTGGCAGCTTGCATCTGGAAGAAATCCTGTTCCGTTCGGGCTTGCAGGTGGCCGAGGTCAGGTGCCTGGCAGAGGGAGTTCGGTGCAAAGGATGGATTCTTTACAGGGGTAAGTAAAGTCAGCTGCCCAGGTGCCTGATGTCAGTTTGTAGGAGGCCTTTGGCCCTCCAAGAGAAGCCAGCCTTCCAGTTTGTGGCAGCTTTCATCTGGAAGAAATCCTGTTGCGTTTGCGATTGTAGGTGGCCGAGGTCATTTGCCTGCCACCCGGAGCTGGGCACAAAGGATGGCCTGTTTCCAGGGGTAAGTAAAGTCTGCTGCCCAGGTGCCAGATGTCAGTTTTTAGGAGGCCTTTCGCCCTCCGAGAGAAACCAGGCTTCCAGTTTGTGGCAGCTTGCATCTGGAAGAAATCCTGTTCCGATCGGGATTGTAGGATGCCGAGGCCGGGTGCCCGGCAGAGGGACTTGGGCAGAAAGGATGGCCTGTTTCCAGGGGTAAGTAAAGTCAGATGCCCCCGTGCCTGATGTCAGTTTGTAGGAGGACTTTGGCCCTCCAAGGGAAGCCAGGCTTCCAGCATGTGGCAGCGTGCATCTGGAAGAAATCCTGTTCCGTTCGGGATTGTAGGTGGCCGAGGCCGGGTGAACTGCAGATGGAGTTGGGCACAAAGGATTGCTTGCTTCCAGGGGTAAGTAAAGTCACATGCTCAGGTGCCTGAGGTCGGTTTGTACGAGGCTTTTGGCCCTCCAAGGGAAGTTTGGCTTCCAACTTGTGGCAGCTTGCATCTGGAAGAAATCCTGTTTCGTTCGGGATAGTAGGTGGCCGAGGCATGGTTCCCTGCAGAGGGAGTGTGGCACAAAGGATGGCCTGCTTCCCGGGGTAAGTAAAGTCTTATGCCCAGGTGCCTGATGTCAGTTTGTAGGAGGCATTTGCCCCTCAAAGGGAAGCTAGGCTTCCATCTTGTGGCTGCTTGAATCTGGAAGAAATCCTGATTCTTTCAGGATTGTAGGTGGCGGTAGCCAGGCTCCCGGAAGAGCGAGTTGGGCACAAATGATGGGCTGTTTCCTGGGGTAAGTAAAGTCAGCTGCCCAGGTGCCTGATGTCAGTTTGTAGGAGGCCTTTGGCCCTCCAAGAAAAGCCAGGCTTCCAGCTTGTGGCAGCTTGCATCTGGAAGAAATCCTGTTCCGTTCAGGATTGTAGGTGGCCGAGGCCGGGTGCCCGGCAGAGGGAGTTGGGCACAAAGGATGGCCTGTTTCCAGGGGTAAGTAAAGTCAGCTGCCCAGGTGCCTGATGTCAGTTTGTAGGAGGCCTTTGGCCCTCCACGCGAAGCCAGGCTTCAAACTTGTGGCAGCTTGCATCTGGAAGAAATCCTGTTCCGTTCGGGATTGTAGGTGGCCGAGGCCAGGTGCCTGGCAAAGGGAGTTGGGCACCAAGGATGGGTTGTTTCCAGGGGTAAGTAAAGTCAGCTGCCCAGGTGCCTGAAGTCAATTTGTAGTAGGCCTTTGGCCCTCCAAGAGAAGCCAGGCTTCCAGCTTGTGGCAGCTTTGATCTGGAAGTAATCCTGTTCTGTTCGGGATTGTAGGTGTCATAGGCCGGGTGCATGCCACACGGAGCTAGGCACAAAGGATGGCCTGTTTCCAGGGGTAAGTAAAGTCAGCTGCCCAGGTGCCTGATTTTAGTTTGTAGGAGGACTTTGGCCCTCCAAGGGAAGCCAGGCTTCACCCTTGTGCCAGCTTGCATCTGGAAGAAATGCTGTTCCGTTCGGGATTGTAGGTTTCATAAGCCGGGTGCCCGGCAGAGGGAGTTAGGCACAAAGGATGGCCTGTTTCCAGGGGTAAGTAAAGTCAGCTGCCCAGGTGCCTGATGTCAGTTTGTAGGAGGCTATTGGCCCTCCAAGAGAAGCAGCCTTCCAGTTTGTGGCAGCTTGCATCTGGAAGAAATCCTGTTTCGTTCTGTATTGCAGGTGGCCGAGGTCAGGTGCCTGGCAGAGGGAGTTGGGCACAAAGGATGACCTGTTTCCAGGGATAAGTAAAGTCAGCTGCCCAGGTGCCTGATGTCAGTTTGTAGGAGGCCTTTGGCCCTCCATGGGAAGCTAGTCTTCCAGCTTTTGTCTGCTTGAATCTGGAAGAAATCCTGATACTTTCAGGAATGTAGGTGGCGGCAGCAAGGCTCCCGGCCGAGGGAGTAGGGCACAAAGGATGGGCTGTGTCCAGGGGTAAGTAAAGTCAGCTGCCCAGGTGCCTGATGTCAGTTTGTAGGAGGCCTTTGGCCCTCCACGCGAAGCCAGTCTTCCAACATGTGGCAGCTTGCATCTGGAAGAAATCCTGTTCCGTTCGGGATTGTAGGTGGCCGAGGCCGGGTGCCCTGCAGAGGAAGTTGGGCACAAAGGATGGCCTGTTTCCAGGGGTAAGTAAAGTCAGGTGCCCAGGTGCCTGATGTCAGTTTGTAGCAGGCCTTTGGCCCTCCCAGATAAGCCAGGCTTCCAGCTTGTGGCAGCTTGCATTTGGAAGAAATCCTGTTCCGTTGGGGATTGTAGGTGGCCGAGGCCGGGTGCCCGGCCTAAGGTGTTGGGCAGAAAGGATGACCTGTTTCCAGGGGTAAGGAAAGTCAGCTGCCCAGGTGCCTGATGTCAGTTTTTAGGAGGCCTTTTGCCCTCCAAGAGAAGCCAGGCTTCCAGCGTCTGGCAGCGTGCATCTGGAAGCAATCCCGTTCTGTTCGGGATTGTAGGTGCCCTAGGCCGGGTGCCTGCCACACCGAGCTGGGCACAAAGGATGGCCTTTTTCCAAAGGTAAGCAAAGTCTGCAGCCCAGGTGCCTGATGTCAGTTTGTAGGAGGCCTTTGGCCCTCCAAGAGAAGCCAGGCTTCCAGCTTGTGGCAGCTTGCATCTGGAAGAAATCCTGTTCCGTTTGGGATTGTAGGTGGCCGAGGCCTGGTGCCCGGCAGAGGTAGTTGGGCACAAAGGATGGCCTGTTTCCAGGGGTAAGTAAAGTCAGCTGCCCAGGTGCCTGATGTCAGTTTGTAGGAGGCCTTTGGCCCTTTAAGAGAAGGTAGTCTTCCAGTTTGTGGCTGCTTGCATCTGGAAGAAATCCTGTTCCATTCCAGATTGTAGGTGGCCGAAGCCGGGTGCCCGGCAGAGGGAGTTGGGCACAAAGGATGGCCTGTTTCCAGGGGTAAGTAAAGTCAGCTGCCCAGGTGCCTGATGTCAGTTTGCAGGTGGCAATTGTTCCGCCATGGGAACTCAGGCTTCCATCTTGTGGCAGCTTGCATCTGGAAGAAATCCTGTTCCGATCGGGATTGTAGGTGGCCGAGACCTGGTGCCCGGCAGAGGGTGTTGGGCACAAAGGATGGCCTGTTTCCATGGGTAAGTAAACTCAGCTGCCCAGGTGCCTGATGTCAGTTTATAGGAGGCCTTTAGCCCTCCAAGAGAAGCCAGGCTTCCAGCTTGTGGCAGCTGGCGTCTGGAAGCAATGCTGTTCAGTTCCGGATTGTAGGTGTACTAGGCCGGTCGCCTGCCACACCGAGCTGGGCACAAAAGGTTGGCCTTTTTCCATAGGTAAGTAAAGACTGCAGCTTAGGTGCCTGATGTCAGTTTGTACGAGGCCTTTCGCCCTCCAAGAGAAGACTGGCTTCCAGCTTTAGGCAGCTTGCATCTGGAAGAAATCCTTTTCCGTTCAGGATTGTAGGTGGCCGCGGCCAGGTGCCCAGAACACGGAGTTGGGCACAAAGGATGGCCTGATTCCAGGGGTAAGTAAAGTCGCCTACCCAGGTGCCTGATGTCAGTTTGTAGGAGGCCTTTGGCCCTCCAAGGGAAGCCAGGCATCCAGTTTGTGGCAGCTTGCATCTGGAAGAAATCCTGTTTCGCTCGGGATTGTAGGTGGCCGTGACCAGGTGCCCGCCACACGGAGTTGGGCTCAAATTATGGCGTGTTTCAAGGGGTAAGTAAAGTCGGCTGCCCAGGTGCCTGATGTCAGTTTGTAGGAGGCCTTTGGCCCTCCAAGAGAAGCCAGCCTTCCAGTTTGTGCCAGCTTGCATCTGGAAGAAATCCTGTTCCGATCGGGATTGTAGGTGGCCGAGTCCTGGTGCCCGGCACACGGAATTCCCGTCAACGATGGCCTGTTTTCAGGCGTAAGTAAAGTCAGCTGCCCAGGTGCCTGATGTCAGTTTTTAGGAGGCCTTTCGCCCTCCA
Source organism: Chamaea fasciata (assembly GCF_029207755.1). Lineage (NCBI taxonomy): Eukaryota > Metazoa > Chordata > Aves > Passeriformes > Sylviidae > Chamaea > Chamaea fasciata. The sequence goes on along the minus strand of NW_027094995.1, from coordinate 21,557 downwards.
ACGGAAGCCAGTCTTCCAGCATGTGGCAGCTTGCATCTGGAAGAAATCCTGTTATGTTCGGGATTGTAGGTGGCCGAGGCCGGGTGCCTGGCAGAGGGAGTTGGGCACAAAGGATGGCCTGTTTCCAGGGGTAAGTAAAGTCAGCTGCCCAGGTGCCTGATGTCAGTTTATAGGAGGCCTTTGGCCCTCCAGGAGAAGCCAGGCTTCCAGCTTGTGGCAGCGTGCATCTGGAAGGAATCCTGTTCTGTGCGGGATTGTAGGTGTCCTACGCCGTGTGCCTGGCACACAGAGCTGGGCACAAAAGGATGGCCTATTTGCATAGGTAAGTAAAGTCAGCTGCCCAGGTGCCTGATGTCAGTTTGTCGGAGGCCTTTGGCCCTCCATGAGAAGCCTGGCGTCCAGCTTGTGGCAGCTTGCATCTGGAAGAAATCCTGTTCCGTTCATGATTGTAGGTGGCCGAGGCCGGGTGCCTGGCAGAGGGAGTTGGGCACAAAGGATGGCTTCTTTCCAGTGGTAAGTAAAGTCAGCTGCCCAGCTGCCTGATGTCAGTTTGTAGGAGGCCTTTGGCCCTCCATCTGAAGCCGGGCTTCCACCTTGTGGCAGCTTGCATCTGGAAGAAATCCTGTTCCGTTCGAGATTGTAAGTGGCCGAGGCCAGGTGCCTGGCAGAGGGAGTTGGGCACAAAGTATCGCCCGCTTCCAGGGGTAAGTGAAGTCATCTGCCGAGGTGCCTGATGTCAGTTAGTAGGAGGGCTTTGGCCCTCCAAGAGATGCCAGCCTTCAAACTCTTGGCAGCTTGCATCTGGAAGAAATCCTGTTCCCTTCGGGATTGTAGGTGTCCTAGGCCGGGAGCCTGCCACACGGAGCTATGCACAAATGATGGCCTGTTTCCAGGGGTAAGTAAAGTCTGCTGCCCAGGTGCCTGATGTCAGTTTGTAGGAGAGCTTTGGCCCTCCAAAAGAAGTCAGGCTTCTGGCTTGTGGCAGCTTGCATCTGGAAGAAATCCAGTTTTGTTCGGTATTGTAGGTGGCCGAGGCCTAGTGCCCGGCAGAGGGAGTTGGGCACAAAGGATGGCCTGTTTCCAAAGGTAAGTAAAGTCAGCTGCCCAGGTGCCTGATGTCAGTTTGTAGGAGATCTTTGGCCCTCCAAGGGAAGCCAGCATTCCAGTTTGTGGCAGCTTGCATCTGGAAGAAATCCTGTTGCATTTGGGATTGTGGGTGGCCGAGGCCGTGTGCCCAGCAGAGGGTGTTGGGCACAAATCATGGCCTGTTTTTATGGGTAGGTACAGTCAGCTGCCCAGGTGCCTGATGTCAGTTTGTAGGAGGCCTTTGGCCCATCCAAGAGAAGTCAGCCTTCCAGCTTGTGGCAGCTTGCATCTGGAAGAAATCCTGTTCCATTGGGGATTGTGGGTGGCCGAGGCCAGGTGCCCGGCAGAGGGTGTTGGGCACAAAGCATGGCCTGTTTTTATGGGTAGGTACAGTCAGCTGCCCAGGTGCCTGATGTCAGTTTGTAGGAGGCTTTTGGCCCATCCAAGAGAAGTCAGCCTTCCAGCTTGTGGCAGCTTGCATCTGGAAGAAATCCTGTTGTGTTCGGTATTGTATGTGTCCTAGGCCATATGCATGCCACACGGAGTCAAGTACAAAGGATGGCCTTTTTCCAGGGGAAAGTAAAATGAGCTGCCCAGGTGCCTAATATCAGTGTGTAGGTGGCTCTGGCCTTTAAGGAGAAGCCAGCCTTCCAGTTTGTGGCAGCTTTCATCTGGAAGAAATCCATTTTCGTTCGGGATTGTAGATGACCGAGGCCAGGCGCCCGGCAGAGGGAGTTGGGCACAAAGTATGGCTTCTTTCCAGGGGTAAGTAAAGTCAGCTGCCCAGGTGCCTGATGTCAGTTGGTAGGAGGCCTTTGGCCATTTAGGAGAAGCCAGGCTTCCAGCTTCTGGCAGCTTGCATCTGGAAGAAATCCTGTTCCGATCGGGATTGTAGGTGGCCGTGGCCTGGTGCCCGGCAGAGGGAGTAGGGCACAAAGGATGGCCGGTTTCCAGGGGTAAGTAAAGTCAGATGCCCCCGTGCCTGATGTCAGTTTGTAGGAGGCCTTTGGCCCTCCAAGGGAAGCCAGCCTTCCAGCTTGGGGCAGCGTGCATCTGGAAGAAATCCTGTTCCGTTCGGGATTGTAGGTGGCCGAGGCCGGGTGAACTGCAGATGGAGTTGGGCACAAAGGATTGCTTGCTTCCAGGGGTAAGTAAAGTCACATGCTCAGGTGCCTGAGGTCGGTTTGTACGAGGCTTTTGGCCCTCCAAGGTAAGTTTGGCTTCCAACTTGTGGCAGCTTGCATCTGGAAGAAATCCTGTTTCGATCGAGATTGTAGGTGGCCGAGGCATGGTTCCCTGCAGAGGGAGTGTGGCACAAAGGATGGCCTGCTTCCCGGGGTAAGTAAAGTCTTATGCCCAGGTGCCTGATGTCAGTTTGTAGGAGGCATTTGCCCCTCAAAGGGAAGCTAGGCTTCCATCTTGTGGCTGCTTGAATCTGGAAGAAATCCTGATTCTTTCAGGATTGTAGGTGGCGGTAGCCAGGCTCCCGGAAGAGCGAGTTGGGCACAAATGATGGGCTGTTTCCTGGGGTAAGTAAAGTCAGCTGCCCAGGTGCCTGATGTCAGTTTGTAGGAGGCCTTTGGCCCTCCAAGAAAAGCCAGGCTTCCAGCTTGCGGCAGCGTGCATCTGGAAGAAATCCTGTTCCGTTCAGGATTGTAGGTGGCCGAGGCCGGGTGCCCGGCAGAGGGAGTTGGGCACAAAGGATGGCCTGTTTCCAGGGGTAAGTAAAGTCAGCTGCCCAGGTGCCTGATGTCAGTTTGTAGGAGGCCTTTGGCCCTCCACGCGAAGCCAGGCTTCAAACTTGTGGCAGCTTGCATCTGGAAGAAATCCTGTTCCGTTCGGGATTGTAGGTGGCCGAGGCCGGGTGCCTGGCAAAGGGAGTTAGGCACCAAGGATGGGTTGTTTCCAGGGGTAAGTAAAGTCAGCTGCCCAGGTGCCTGAAGTCAATTTGTAGTAGGCCTTTGGCCCTCCAAGAGAAGCCAGGCTTCCAGCTTGTGGCAGCTTTAATCTGGAAGTAATCCTGTTCTGTTCGGGATTGTAGGTGTCATAGGCCGGGTGCATGCCACACGGAGCTAGGCACAAAGGATGGCCTGTTTCCAGGGGTAAGTAAAGTCAGCTGCCCAGGTGCCTGATTTTAGTTTGTAGGAGGACTTTGGCCCTCCAAGGGAAGCCAGGCTTCACCCTTGTGCCAGCTTGCATCTGGAAGAAATGCTGTTCCGTTCGGGATTGTAGGTTTCATAAGCCGTGTGCCCGGCAGAGGGAGTTAGGCACAAAGGATGGCCTGTTTCCAGGGGTAAGTAAAGTCAGCTGCCCAGGTGCCTGATGTCAGTTTGTAGGAGGCTATTGGCCCTCCAAGAGAAGCAGCCTTCCAGTTTGTGACAGCTTGCATCTGGAAGAAATCCTGTTTCGTTCTGTATTGCAGGTGGCCGAGGTCAGGTGCCTGGCAGAGGGAGTTGGGCACAAAGGATGACCTGTTTCCAGGGATAAGTAAAGTCAGATGCCCCCGTGCCTGATGTCAGTTTGTATGAGGCCTTTGGCCCTCCAAGGGAAGCTAGTCTTCCAGCTTGTGTCTGCTTGAATCTGGAAGAAATCCTGATACTTTCAGGAATGTAGGTGGCGGCAGCAAGGCTCCCGGCCGAGGGAGTAGGGCACAAAGGATGGGCTGTGTCCAGGGGTAAGTAAAGTCAGCTGCCCAGGTGCCTGATGTCAGTTTGTAGGAGGCCTTTGGCCCTCCACGCGAAGCCAGTCTTCCAACATGTGGCAGCTTGCATCTGGAAGAAATCCTGTTCCGTTCGGGATTGTAGGTGGCCGAGGCCGGGTGCCCTGCAGAGGAAGTTGGGCACAAAGGATGGCCTGTTTCCAGGGGTAAGTAAAGTCAGGTGCCCAGGTGCCTGATGTCAGTTTGTAGCAGGCCTTTGGCCCTCCCAGATAAGCCAGGCTTCCAGCTTGTGGCAGCTTGCATTTGGAAGAAATCCTGTTCCGTTGGGGATTGTAGGTGGCCGAGGCCGGGTGCCCGGCCTAAGGTGTTGGGCAGAAAGGATGACCTGTTTCCAGGGGTAAGGAAAGTCAGCTGCCCAGGTGCCTGATGTCAGTTTTTAGGAGGCCTTTTGCCCTCCAAGAGAAGCCAGGCTTCCAGCGTCTGGCAGCGTGCATCTGGAAGCAATCCCGTTCTGTTCGGGATTGTAGGTGCCCTAGGCCGGGTGCCTGCCACACCGAGCTGGGCACAAAGGATGGCCTTTTTCCAAAGGTAAGCAAAGTCTGCAGCCCAGGTGCCTGATGTCAGTTTGTAGGAGGCCTTTGGCCCTCCAAGAGAAGCCAGGCTTCCAGCTTGTGGCAGCTTGCATCTGGAAGAAATCCTGTTCCGTTTGGGATTGTAGGTGGCCGAGGCCTGGTGCCCGGCAGAGGTAGTTGGGCACAAAGGATGGCCTGTTTCCAGGGGTAAGTAAAGTCAGCTGCCCAGGTGCCTGATGTCAGTTTGTAGGAGGCCTTTGGCCCTTTAAGAGAAGGTAGTCTTCCAGTTTGTGGCTGCTTGCATCTGGAAGAAATCCTGTTCCATTCCAGATTGTAGGTGGCCGAAGCCGGGTGCCCGGCAGAGGGAGTTGGGCACAAAGGATGGCCTGTTTCCAGGGGTAAGTAAAGTCAGCTGCCCAGGTGCCTGATGTCAGTTTGCAGGTGGCAATTGTTCCGCCATGGGAACTCAGGCTTCTATCTTGTGGCAGCTTGCATCTGGAATAAATCCTGTTCCGATCGGGATTGTAGGTGGCCGAGACCTGGTGCCCGGCAGAGGGTGTTGGGCACAAATGATGGCCTGTTTCCATGGGTAAGTAAAGTCAGCTGCCCAGGTGGCCTGATGTCAGTTTATAGGAGGCCTTTAGCCCTCCAAGAGAAGCCAGGCTTCCAGCTTGTGGCAGCTGGCGTCTGGAAGCAATGCTGTTCAGTTCCGGATTGTAGGTGTACTAGGCCGGTCGCCTGCCACACCGAGCTGGGCACAAAAGGTTGGCCTTTTTCTATAGGTAAGTAAAGACTGCAGCTTAGGTGCCTGATGTCAGTTTGTACGAGGCCTTTCGCCCTCCAAGAGAAGACGGGCTTCCAGCTTTAGGCAGCTTGCATCTGGAAGAAATCCTTTTCCGTTCAGGATTGTAGGTGGCCGCGGCCAGGTGCCCAGAACACGGAGTTGGGCACAAAGGATGGCCTGATTCCAGGGGTAAGTAAAGTCGCCTACCCAGGTGCCTGATGTCAGTTTGTAGGAGGCCTTTGGCCCTCCAAAGGAAGCCAGGCATCCAGTTTGTGGCAGCTTGCATCTGGAAGAAATCCTGTTTCGCTCGGGATTGTAGGTGGCCGTGACCAGGTGCCCGCCACACGGAGTTGGGCTCAAATTATGGCGTGTTTCAAGGGGTAAGTAAAGTCGGCTGCCCAGGTGCCTGATGTCAGTTTGTAGGAGGCCTTTGGCCCTCCAAGAGAAGCCAGCCTTCCAGTTTGTGCCAGCTTGCATCTGGAAGAAATCCTGTTATGTTCGGGATTGTAGGTGGCCGAGGCCGGGTGCCTGGCAGAGGGAGTTGGGCACAAAGGATGGCCTGTTTCCAGGGGTAAGTAAAGTCAGCTGCCCAGGTGCCTGATGTCAGTTTATAGGAGGCCTTTGGCCCTCCAGGAGAAGCCAGGCTTCCAGCTTGTGGCAGCGTGCATCTGGAAGGAATCCTGTTCTGTGCGGGATTGTAGGTGTCCTACGCCGTGTGCCTGGCACACAGAGCTGGGCACAAAAGGATGGCCTATTTGCATAGGTAAGTAAAGTCAGCTGCCCAGGTGCCTGATGTCAGTTTGTAGGAGGCCTTTGGCCCTCCATGAGAAGCCTGGCGTCCAGCTTGTGGCAGCTTGCATCTGGAAGAAATCCTGTTCCGTTCGTGATTGTAGGTGGCCGAGGCCGGGTGCCTGGCAGAGGGAGTTGGGCACAAAGGATGGCTTCTTTCCAGTGGTAAGTAAAGTCAGCTGCCCAGCTGCCTGATGTCAGTTTGTAGGAGGCCTTTGGCCCTCCATCTGAAGCCGGGCTTCCACCTTGTGGCAGCTTGCATCTGGAAGAAATCCTGTTCCGTTCGAGATTGTAAGTGGCCGAGGCCAGGTGCCTGGCAGAGGGAGTTGGGCACAAAGTATCGCCCGCTTCCAGGGGTAAGTGAAGTCATCTGCCGAGGTGCCTGATGTCAGTTAGTAGGAGGGCTTTGGCCCTCCAAGAGATGCCAGCCTTCAAACTCTTGGCAGCTTGCATCTGGAAGAAATCCTGTTCCCTTCGGGATTGTAGGTGTCCTAGGCCGGGAGCCTGCCACACGGAGCTATGCACAAATGATGGCCTGTTTCCAAAGGTAAGTAAAGTCAGCTGCCCAGGTGCCTGATGTCAGTTTGTAGGAGATCTTTGGCCCTCCAAGGGAAGCCAGCATTCCAGTTTGTGGCAGCTTGCATCTGGAAGAAATCCTGTTGCATTTGGGATTGTGGGTGGCCGAGGCCGTGTGCCCAGCAGAGGGTGTTGGGCACAAATCATGGCCTGTTTTTATGGGTAGGTACAGTCAGCTGCCCAGGTGCCTGATGTCAGTTTGTAGGAGGCCTTTGGCCCATCCAAGAGAAGTCAGCCTTCCAGCTTGTGGCAGCTTGCATCTGGAAGAAATCCTGTTCCATTGGGGATTGTGGGTGGCCGAGGCCAGGTGCCCGGCAGAGGGTGTTGGGCACAAAGCATGGCCTGTTTTTATGGGTAGGTACAGTCAGCTGCCCAGGTGCCTGATGTCAGTTTGTAGGAGGCTTTTGGCCCATCCAAGAGAAGTCAGCCTTCCAGCTTGTGGCAGCTTGCATCTGGAAGAAATCCTGTTGTGTTCGGTATTGTATGTGTCCTAGGCCATATGCATGCCACACGGAGTCAAGTACAAAGGATGGCCTTTTTCCAGGGGTAAGTAAAATGAGCTGCCCAGGTGCCTAATATCAGTGTGTAGGTGGCTCTGGCCTTTAAGGAGAAGCCAGCCTTCCAGTTTGTGGCAGCTTTCATCTGGAAGAAATCCATTTTCGTTCGGGATTGTAGATGACCGAGGCCAGGCGCCCAGCAGAGGGAGTTGGGCACAAAGTATGGCTTCTTTCCAGGGGTAAGTAAAGTCAGCTGCCCAGGTGCCTGATGTCAGTTGGTAGGAGGCCTTTGGCCATTTAGGAGAAGCCAGGCTTCCAGCTTCTGGCAGCTTGCATCTGGAAGAAATCCTGTTCCGATCGGGATTGTAGGTGGCCGTGGCCTGGTGCCCGGCAGAGGGAGTAGGGCACAAAGGATGGCCGGTTTCCAGGGGTAAGTAAAGTCAGATGCCCCCGTGCCTGATGTCAGTTTGTAGGAGGCCTTTGGCCCTCCAAGGGAAGCCAGCCTTCCAGCTTGGGGCAGCGTGCATCTGGAAGAAATCCTGTTCCGTTCGGGATTGTAGGTGGCCGAGGCCGGGTGAACTGCAGATGGAGTTGGGCACAAAGGATTGCTTGCTTCCAGGGGTAAGTAAAGTCACATGCTCAGGTGCCTGAGGTCGGTTTGTACGAGGCTTTTGGCCCTCCAAGGTAAGTTTGGCTTCCAACTTGTGGCAGCTTGCATCTGGAAGAAATCCTGTTTCGATCGAGATTGTAGGTGGCCGAGGCATGGTTCCCTGCAGAGGGAGTGTGGCACAAAGGATGGCCTGCTTCCCGGGGTAAGTAAAGTCTTATGCCCAGGTGCCTGATGTCAGTTTGTAGGAGGCATTTGCCCCTCAAAGGGAAGCTAGGCTTCCATCTTGTGGCTGCTTGAATCTGGAAGAAATCCTGATTCTTTCAGGATTGTAGGTGGCGGTAGCCAGGCTCCCGGAAGAGCGAGTTGGGCACAAATGATGGGCTGTTTCCTGGGGTAAGTAAAGTCAGCTGCCCAGGTGCCTGATGTCAGTTTGTAGGAGGCCTTTGGCCCTCCAAGAAAAGCCAGGCTTCCAGCTTGTGGCAGCGTGCATCTGGAAGAAATCCTGTTCCGTTCAGGATTGTAGGTGGCCGAGGCCGGGTGCCCGGCAGAGGGAGTTGGGCACAAAGGATGGCCTGTTTCCAGGGGTAAGTAAAGTCAGCTGCCCAGGTGCCTGATGTCAGTTTGTAGGAGGCCTTTGGCCCTCCAAGAGAAGCCAGGCTTCCAGCTTGTGGCAGCTTTGATCTGGAAGTAATCCTGTTCTGTACGGGATTGTAGGTGTCATAGGCCGGGTGCCTGCCACACGGAGCTAGGCACAAAGGATGGCCTGTTTCCAGGGGTAAGTAAAGTCTGCTGCCCAGGTGCCAGATGTCAGTTTTTAGGAGGCCTTTCGCCCTCCGAGAGAAACCAGGCTTCCAGTTTGTGGCAGCTTGCATCTGGAAGAAATGCTGTTCCGATCGGGATTGTAGGTGGCCAAGGCCGGGTGCCTGGCAGAGGGACTTGGGCAGAAAGGATGGCCTGTTTCCAGGGGTAAGTAAAGTCAGATGCCCCCGTGCCTGATGTCAGTTTGTAGGAGGCCTTTGGCCCTCCAAGGGAAGCTAGTCTTCCAGCGTGTGGCTGCTTGAATCTGGAAGAAATCCTGATTCATTCAAGATTGTAGGTGGCGGTAGCCAGGCTCCCGGAAGAGAGAGTTGGGCACAAAGGATGGCCTGTTTCCAGGGGTAAGTAAAGTCAGCTGCCCAGGTTCCTGATGTCAGTTTTTTTGGAGGCTTTTGGCCCTCCACGCGAAGCCAGTCTTCCAACATGAGGCAGCTTGCATCTGGAAGAAATCCTGTTCCGTTTGGGATTGTAGGTGTCCGAGGCCGGGTGCTCGGCAGAGGAAGTCGGGCACAAAGGATGGCCTGTTTTCAGGCGTAAGTAAAGTCAGCTGCCCAGGTGCCTGATGTCAGTTTGTAGGCGGCCTTTGGCCCTCCCAGATAAGCCAGGCTTCCAGCTTGTGGCCGCGTGCATCTGGTAGCAATCCTGTTCTGTTCGGGATTGTTGGTGTCCTAGGCCAGGTGCCTGCCACACCGAGCTGGGCACAAAAGGATGGCCTTTTTCCATAGGTAAGTAAAGTCTGCTGACCAGGTGCCTGATGTCAGTTTGTAGGAGGCCTTTGGCCCTCCACGCAAAGCAATGCTTCAAACTTGTGGCAGCTTGCATCTGGAAGAAATCCTGTTCCGTTCGGGATTGTAGGTGGCCGAGGCCGGGTGCCCGGCAGAGGGAGTTGGGCACCAAGGATGGGTTGTTTCCAGGGGTAAGTAAAGTCAGCTGCCCAGGTGCCTGAAGTCAATTTGTAGTAGGCCTTTGGCCCTCCAAGAGAAGCCAGGCTTCCAGCTTGTGGCAGCTTTAATCTGGAAGTAATCCTGTTCTGTACGGGATTGTAGGTGTCATAGGCCGGGTGCCTGCCACACGGAGCTAGGCACAAAGGATGGCCTGTTTCCAGGGGTAAGTAAAGTCTGCTGCCCAGGTGCCAGATGTCAGTTTTTAGGAGGCCTTTCGCCCTCCGAGAGAAACCAGGCTTCCAGTTTGTGGCAGCTTGCATCTGGAAGAAATCCTGTTCCGATCGGGATTGTAGGTGGCCAAGGCCGGGTGCCCGGCAGAGGGACTTGGGCAGAAAGGATGGCCTGTTTCCAGGGGTAAGTAAAGTCAGATGCCCCCGTGCCTGATGTCAGTTTGTAGGAGGCCTTTGGCCCTCCAAGGGAAGCCAGCCTTCCAGCTTGGGGCAGCGTGCATCTGGAAGAAATCCTGCTCCGTTCGGGATTGTAGGTGGCCGAGGCCGGGTGAACTGCAGATGGAGTTGGGCACAAAGGATTGCTTGCTTCCAGGGGTAAGTAAAGTCACATGCTCAGGTGCCTGAGGTCGGTTTGTACGAGGCTTTTGGCCCTCCAAGGAAAGTTTGGCTTCCAACTTGTGGCAGCTTGCATCTGGAAGAAATTCTGTTTCGTTCGAGATTGTAGGTGACCGAGGCATGGTTCCCTGCAGAGGGAGTGTGGCACAAAGGATGGCCTGCTTCCCGGGGTAAGTAAAGTCTTATGCCCAGGTGCCTGATGTCAGTTTGTAGGAGGCATTTGCCCCTCAAAGGGAAGCTAGGCTTCCAGCTTGTGGCTGCTTGAATCTGGAAGTAATCCTGATTCTTTCAGGATTGTAGGTGGCGGTAGCCAGGCTCCCGGAAGAGAGAGTTGGGCACAAATGATGGGCTGTTTCCAGGGGTAAGTAATGTCAGCTGCCCAGGTGCCTGATGTCAGTTTGTAGGAGGCCTTTGGCCCTCCACGCAAAGCAATGCTTCAAACTTGTGGCAGCTTGCATCTGGAAGAAATCCTGTTCCGTTCGGGATTGTAGGTGGCCGAGGTCGGGTGCCCGGCAGAGGGAGTTGGGCACCAAAGATGGGTTGTTTCCAGGGGTAAGTAAAGTCAGCTGCCTAGGTGCCTGAAGTCAATTTGTAGTAGGCCTTTGGCCCTCCAAGAGAAGCCAGGCTTCCAGCTTGTGGCAGCTTTGATCTGGAAGTAATCCTGTTCTGTACGGGATTGTAGGTGTCATAGGCCGGGTGCCTGCCACACGGAGCTAGGCACAAATGATGGGCTGTTTCCAGGGGTAAGTAAAGTCAGCTGCCCAGGTGCCAGATGTCAGTTTTTAGGAGGCCTTTGGCCCTCCGAGAGAAACCAGGCTTCCAGTTTGTGGCAGCTTGCATCTGGAAGAAATCCTGTTCTGTTCGGGATTGTAGGTGGCCAAGGCCGGGTGCCCGGCAAAGGGACTTGGGTAGAAAGGATGGCCTGTTTCCAGGGGTAAGTAAAGTCAGATGCCCCCGTGCCTGATGTCAGTTTGTAGGAGGCCTTTGGCCCTCCAAGGGAAGCCAGCCTTCCAGCTTGTGGCAGCTTTGATCTGGAAGTAATCCTGTTCTGTTCCGGATTGTAGGTGTCATAGGCCGGGTGCCTGCCACACGGAGCTAGGCACAAAGGATGGCCTGTTTCCAGGGGTAAGTAAAGTCAGCTGCCCAGGTGCCTGATGTCAGTTTGTAGGAGGACTTTGGCCCTCCAAGGGAAGCCAGGCTTCACCCTTGTGCCAGCTTGCATCTGGAAGAAATGCTGTTCCGTTCGGGATTGTAGGTTTCATAAGCCGGGTGCCCGGCAGAGGGAGTTAGGCACAAAGGATGGCCTGTTTCCAGGGGTAAGTAAAGTCAGCTGCCCAGGTGCCTGATGTCAGTTTGTAGGAGGCTATTGGCCCTCCAAGAGAAGCAAGCCTTCCAGTTTGTGGCAGCTTGCATCTGGAAGAAATCCTGTTGTGTTCGGTATTGTATGTGTCCTAGGCCATATGCATGCCACACGGAGTCAAGTACAAAGGATGGCCTTTTTCCAGGGGAAAGTAAAATGAGCTGCCCAGGTGCCTAATATCAGTGTGTAGGTGGCTCTGGCCTTTAAGGAGAAGCCAGCCTTCCAGTTTGTGGCAGCTTTCATCTGGAAGAAATCCATTTTCGTTCGGGATTGTAGATGACCGAGGCCAGGCGCCCGGCAGAGGGAGTTGGGCACAAAGTATGGCTTCTTTCCAGGGGTAAGTAAAGTCAGCTGCCCAGGTGCCTGATGTCAGTTGGTAGGAGGCCTTTGGCCATTTAGGAGAAGCCAGGCTTCCAGCTTCTGGCAGCTTGCATCTGGAAGAAATCCTGTTCCGATCGGGATTGTAGGTGGCCGTGGCCTGGTGCCCGGCAGAGGGAGTAGGGCACAAAGGATGGCCGGTTTCCAGGGGTAAGTAAAGTCAGATGCCCCCGTGCCTGATGTCAGTTTGTAGGAGGCCTTTGGCCCTCCAAGGGAAGCCAGCCTTCCAGCTTGGGGCAGCGTGCATCTGGAAGAAATCCTGTTCCGTTCGGGATTGTAGGTGGCCGAGGCCGGGTGAACTGCAGATGGAGTTGGGCACAAAGGATTGCTTGCTTCCAGGGGTAAGTAAAGTCACATGCTCAGGTGCCTGAGGTCGGTTTGTACGAGGCTTTTGGCCCTCCAAGGTAAGTTTGGCTTCCAACTTGTGGCAGCTTGCATCTGGAAGAAATCCTGTTTCGATCGAGATTGTAGGTGGCCGAGGCATGGTTCCCTGCAGAGGGAGTGTGGCACAAAGGATGGCCTGCTTCCCGGGGTAAGTAAAGTCTTATGCCCAGGTGCCTGATGTCAGTTTGTAGGAGGCATTTGCCCCTCAAAGGGAAGCTAGGCTTCCAGCTTGTGGCTGCTTGAATCTGGAAGAAATCCTGATTCTTTCAGGATTGTAGGTGGCGGTAGCCAGGCTCCCGGAAGAGAGAGTTGGGCACAAATGATGGGCTGTTTCCAGGGGTAAGTAAAGTCAGCTGCCCAGGTGCCTGATGTCAGTTTGTAGGAGGCCTTTGGCCCTCCACGCAAAGCAATGCTTCAAACTTGTGGCAGCTTGCATCTGGAAGAAATCCTGTTCCGTTCGGGATTGTAGGTGGCCGAAACCGGGTGCCCGGCAGAGGGAGTTGGGCACCAAGGATGGGTTGTTTCCAGGGGTAAGTAAAGTCAGCTGCCCAGGTGCCTGAAGTCAATTTGTAGTAGGCCTTTGGCCCTCCAAGAGAAGCCAGGCTTCCAGCTTGTGGCAGCTTTGATCTGGAAGTAATCCTGTTCTGTACGGGATTGTAGGTGTCATAGGCCGGGTGCCTGCCACACGGAGCTAGGCACAAAGGATGGCCTGTTTCCAGGGGTAAGTAAAGTCTGCTGCCCAGGTGCCAGATGTCAGTTTTTAGGAGGCCTTTCGCCCTCCGAGAGAAACCAGGCTTCCAGTTTGTGGCAGCTTGCATCTGGAAGAAATCCTGTTCCGATCGGGATTGTAGGTGGCCAAGGCCGGGTGCCTGGCAGAGGGACTTGGGCAGAAAGGATGGCCTGTTTCCAGGGGTAAGTAAAGTCAGATGCCCCCGTGCCTGATGTCAGTTTGTAGGAGGCCTTTGGCCCTCCAAGGGAAGCTAGTCTTCCAGCGTGTGGCTGCTTGAATCTGGAAGAAATCCTGATTCATTCAAGATTGTAGGTGGCGGTAGCCAGGCTCCCGGAAGAGAGAGTTGGGCACAAAGGATGGCCTGTTTCCAGGGGTAAGTAAAGTCAGCTGCCCAGGTTCCTGATGTCAGTTTTTTTGGAGGCTTTTGGCCCTCCACGCGAAGCCAGTCTTCCAACATGAGGCAGCTTGCATCTGGAAGAAATCCTGTTCCGTTTGGGATTGTAGGTGTCCGAGGCCGGGTGCTCGGCAGAGGAAGTCGGGCACAAAGGATGGCCTGTTTTCAGGCGTAAGTAAAGTCAGCTGCCCAGGTGCCTGATGTCAGTTTGTAGGCGGCCTTTGGCCCTCCCAGATAAGCCAGGCTTCCAGCTTGTGGCCGCGTGCATCTGGAAGCAATCCTGTTCTGTTCGGGATTGTTGGTGTCCTAGGCCAGGTGCCTGCCACACCGAGCTGGGCACAAAAGGATGGCCTTTTTCCATAGGTAAGTAAAGTCTGCTGCCCAGGTGCCTGATGTCAGTTTGTAGGAGGCATTTGCCCCTCAAAGGGAAGCTAGGCTTCAAGCCTGTGGCTGCTTGAATCTGGAAGAAATCCTGATTCTTTCAGGATTGTAGGTGGCGGTAGCCAGGCTCCCGGAAGTGAGAGTTGGGCACAAATGATGGGCTGTTTCCAGGGGTAAGTAAAGTCAGCTGCCCAGGTGCCTGATGTCAGTTTGTAGGAGGCCTTTGGCCCTCCACGCAAAGCAATGCTTCAAACTTGTGGCAGCTTGCATCTGGAAGAAATCCTGTTCCGTTCGGGATTGTAGGTGGCCGAGGCCGGGTGCCCGGCAGAGGGAGTTGGGCACCAAGGATGGGTTGTTTCCAGGGGTAAGTAAAGTCAGCTGCCCAGGTGCCTGAAGTCAATTTGTAGTAGGCCTTTGGCCCTCCAAGAGAAGCCAGGCTTCCAGCTTGTGGCAGCTTTAATCTGGAAGTAATCCTGTTCTGTACGGGATTGTAGGTGTCATAGGCCGGGTGCCTGCCACACGGAGCTAGGCACAAAGGATGCCTGTTTCCAGGGGTAAGTAAAGTCTGCTGCCCAGGTGCCAGATGTCAGTTTTTAGGAGGCCTTTCGCCCTCCGAGAGAAACCAGGCTTCCAGTTTGTGGCAGCTTGCATCTGGAAGAAATCCTGTTCCGATCGGGATTGTAGGTGGCCAAGGCCGGGTGCCCGGCAGAGGGACTTGGGCAGAAAGGATGGCCTGTTTCCAGGGGTAAGTAAAGTCAGATGCCCCGTGCCTGATGTCAGTTTGTAGGAGGCCTTTGGCCCTCAAGGGAAGCCAGCCTTCCAGCTTGGGGCAGCGTGCATCTGGAAGAAATCCTGCTCCGTTCGGGATTGTAGGTGGCCGAGGCCGGGTGAACTGCAGATGGAGTTGGGCACAAAGGATTGCTTGCTTCCAGGGGTAAGTAAAGTCACATGCTCAGGTGCCTGAGGTCGGTTTGTACGAGGCTTTTGGCCCTCCAAGGTAAGTTTGGCTTCCAACTTGTGGCAGCTTGCATCTGGAAGAAATTCTGTTTCGTTCGAGATTGTAGGTGACCGAGGCATGGTTCCCTGCAGAGGGAGTGTGGCACAAAGGATGGCCTGCTTCCCGGGGTAAGTAAAGTCTTATGCCCAGGTGCCTGATGTCAGTTTGTAGGAGGCATTTGCCCCTCAAAGGGAAGCTAGGCTTCAGCTTGTGGCTGCTTGAATCTGAAGTAATCCTGATTCTTTCAGGATTGTAGGTGGCGTTAGCCAGGCTCCCGGAAGAGAGAGTTGGGCACAAATGATGGGCTGTTTCCAGGGGTAAGTAAAGTCAGCTGCCCAGGTGCCTGATGTCAGTTTGTAGGAGGCCTTTGGCCCTCCACGCAAAGCAATGCTTCAAACTTGTGGCCAGCTTGCATCTGGAAGAAATCCTGTTCCGTTCGGGATTGTAGGTGGCCGAGGTCGGGTGCCGGCAGGGGGAGTTGGGCACCAAAGATGGGTTGTTTCCAGGGGTAAGTAAAGTCAGCTGCCCAGGTGCCTGAAGTCAATTTGTAGTAGGCCTTTGGCCCTCCAAGAGAAGCCAGGCTTCCAGCTTGTGGCAGCTTTGATCTGGAAGTAATCCTGTTCTGTACGGGATTGTAGGTGTCATAGGCCGGGTGCCTGCCACACGGAGCTAGGCACAAAGGATGGCCTGTTTCCAGGGGTAAGTAAAGTCTGCTGCCCAGGTGCCAGATGTCAGTTTTTAGGAGGCCTTTCGCCCTCCGAGAGAAACCAGGCTTCCAGTTTGTGGCAGCTTGCATCTGGAAGAAATCCTGTTCCGTTCGGGATTGTAGGTGGCCAAGGCCGGGTGCCCGGCAGAGGGACTTGGGCAGAAAGGATGGCCTGTTTCCAGGGGTAAGTAAAGTCAGATGCCCCCGTGCCTGATGTCAGTTTGTAGGAGGCCTTTGGCCCTCCAAGGGAAGCCAGCCTTCCAGCTTGTGGCAGCTTTGATCTGGAAGTAATCCTGTTCTGTTCGGGATTGTAGGTGTCATAGGCCGGGTGCCTGCCACACGGAGCTAGGCACAAAGGATGGCCTGTTTCCAGGGGTAAGTAAAGTCAGCTGCCCAGGTGCTGATGTCAGTTATTAGGAGGATTTTGGCCCTCCAAGGAAGCCAGGCTTCACCCTTGTGCCAGCTTGCATCTGGAAGAAATGCTGTTCCGTTCAGGATTGTAGGTTTCATAAGCCGGGTGCCGGCAGAGGGAGTTAGGCACAAAGGATGGCCTGTTTCCAGGGGTAAGTAAAGTCAGCTGCCCAGGTGCCTGATGTCAGTTTGTAGGAGGCTATTGGCCCTCCAAGAGAAGCAAGCCTTCCAGTTTGTGGCAGCTTGCATCTGGAAGAAATCCTGTTTCGTTCTGTATTGCAGGTGGCCGAGGTCAGGTGCCTGGCAGAGGGAGTTGGGCACAAAGGATGGCTTGTTTCCAGGGGTAAGTAAAGTCATCTGCCATGTGCCTGATGTCAGTTTGTAGGAGGACTTCGGCCCTCCCAGATAAGCCAGGCTTCCAGCTTGTGGCAGCTTGCATCTGGAAAGAAATCCTGTTCCGTTGGGGATTGTAGGTTGCCGAGGCCGGGTGCCCGGCCTAAGGTGTTGGGCACATAGGATGACCTGTTTCCAGGGGTAAGGAAAGTCAGCTGCCCAGGTGGCCTGATGTCAGTTTTTAGGAGGCCTTTTGCCCTCCAAGAGAAGCCAGGCTTCCAGCGTCTGGCAGCGTGCATCTGGAAGCAATCCCGTTCTGTTCGGGATTGTAGGTGCCCTAGGCCGGGTGCCTGCCACACCGAGCTGGGCACAAAGGATGGCCTTTTTCCAAAGGTAAGCAAAGTCTGCAGCCCAGGTGCCTGATGTCAGTTTGTAGGAGGCCTTTGGCCCTCCAAGAGAAGCCAGGCTTCCAGCTTGTAGCAGCTTGCATCTGGAAGAAATCCTGTTCCGTTTGGGATTGTAGGTGGCCGAGGCCTGGTGCCCGGCAGAGGTAGTTGGGCACAAAGGATGGCCTGTTTCCAGGGGTAAGTAAGTCAGCTGCCCAGGTGCCTGATGTCAGTTTGTAGGATTCCTTTGGCCCTTTAAGAGAAGGTAGTCTTCCAGTTTGTGGCTGCTTGCATCTGAAGAAATCCTGTTCCATTCCAGATTGTAGTGGCCAAAGCCGGGTGCCCGGCAGAGGGAGTTGGGCACAAAGGATGGCCTGTTCCAAGGGTAAGTAAAGTCAGCTGCCCAGGTGCCTGATGTCAGTTTGTAGGAGGCCTTTGGACCTCCATGGGAAGCCAGGCTTCCTGCTTGTGGCAGCTTGCATCTGGAAGAAATCCTGTTCCGTTCGGGATTGCAGGTGGCCGAGGTCAGGTGCCTGGCAGAGGGAGTTCGGTGCAAAGGATGGATTCTTTACAGGGGTAAGTAAGTCAGCTGCCCAGGTGCCTGATGTCAGTTTGTAGGAGGCCTTTGGCCCTCCAAGAGAAGCCAGGCTTCCAGTTTGTGGCAGCTTTCATCTGGAAGAAATCCTGTTGCGTTTGCGATTGTAGGTGGCCGAGGTCATTTGCCTGCCACCCGGAGCTGGGCACAAGGATGGCCTGTTTCCAGGGGTAAGTAAAGTCAGCTGCCCAGGTGCCTGATGTCAGTTTGTAGGAGGCCTTTGGCCCTCCAAGAAAAGCCAGGCTTCCAGCTTGTGGCAGCGTGCATCTGGAAGAAATCCTGTTACGTTCAGGATTGTAGGTGGCCGAGGCCGGGTGCCCGGCAGAGGGAGTTGGGCGCAAAGGATGGCCTGTTTCCAGGGTAAGTAAAGTCTTATGCCCAGGTGCCTGATGTCAGTTTGTAGGAGGCCTTTGGCCCTCCACGCGAAGCCAGGCTTCAAACTTGTGGCAGCTTGCATCTGGAAGAAATCCTGTTCCGTTCGGGATTGTAGGTGCCGAGGCGGGTGCCCGGAAAAGGGAGTTGGGCACCAAGGATGGGTTGTTTCCAGGGGTAAGTAAAGTCAGCTGCCCAGGTGCCTGAAGTCAATTTGTAGTAGGCCTTTGGCCCTCCAAGAGAAGCAGGCTTCCAGCTTGTGGCAGCTTTGATCTGGAAGTAATCCTGTTCTGTTCGGGATTGTAGGTGTCATAGGCCGGGTGCCTGCCACACGGAGCTAGGCACAAGGATGGCCTGTTTCCAGGGGTAAGTAAAGTCAGCTGCCCAGGTGCCTGATGTCAGTTTGTAGGAGGACTTTGGCCCTCCAAGGGAAGCCAGGCTTCACCCTTGTGCCAGCTTGCATCTGGAAGAAATGCTGTTCCGTTCGGGATTGTAGGTTTCATAAGCCGGGTGCCCGGCAGAGGAGTTAGGCACAAAGGATGGCCTGTTTCCAGGGGTAAGTAAAGTCAGCTGCCCAGGTGCCTGATGTCAGTTTGTAGGAGGCTATTGGCCCTCCAAGAGAAGCAGCCTTCCAGTTTGTGGCAGCTTCCATCTGGAAGAAATCCTGTTTCGTTCTGTATTGCAGGTGGCCGAGGTCAGGTGCCTGGCAGAGGGAGTTGGGCACAAAGGATGGCCTGTTTCCAGGGATAAGTAAAGTCAGATGCCCCCGTGCCTGATGTCAGTTTGTAGGAGGCCTTTGGCCCTCCAAGGGAAGCTAGTCTTCCAGCTTGTGTCTGCTTGAATCTGGAAGAAATCCTGATACTTTCAGGAATGTAGGTGGCGGCAGCAAGGCTCCCGGCCGAGGGAGTAGGGCACAAAGGATGGGCTGTGCCCAGGGGTAAGTAAAGTCAGCTGCCCAGGTGCCTGATGTCAGTTTATAGGAGGCCTTTAGCCCTCCAAGAGAAGCCAGGCTTCCAGCTTGTGGCAGCTGGCGTCTGGAAGCAATGCTGTTCAGTTCCGGATTGTAGGTGTACTAGGCCGGTCGCCTGCCACACCGAGCTGGGCACAAAAGGTTGGCCTTTTTCCATAGGTAAGTAAAGACTGCAGCTTAGGTGCCTGATGTCAGTTTGTACGAGGCCTTTCGCCCTCCAAGAGAAGACTGGCTTCCAGCTTTAGGCAGCTTGCATCTGGAAGAAATCCTTTTCCGTTCAGGATTGTAGGTGGCCGCGGCCAGGTGCCCAGAACACGGAGTTGGCACAAAGGATGGCCTGATTCCAGGGGTAAGTAAGTCGCCTACCCAGGTGCCTGATGTCAGTTTGTAGGAGGCCTTTGGCCCTCCAAGGGAAGCCAGGCATCCAGTTTGTGGCAGCTTGCATCTGGAAGAAATCCTGTTTCGCTCGGGTTGTAGGTGGCCGTGACCAGGTGCCCGCCACACGGAGTTGGGCTCAAATTATGGCGTGTTTCAAGGGGTAAGTAAAGTCGGCTGCCCAGGTGCCTGATGTCAGTTTGTAGGAGGCCTTTGGCCCTCCAAGAGAAGTCAGCCTTCCAGTTTGTGCCAGCTTGCATCTGGAAGAAATCCTGTTCCGATCGGGATTGTAGGTGGCCGAGTCCTGGTGCCCGGCACACGGAATTCCCGTCAACGATGGCCTGTTTTCAGGCGTAAGTAAAGTCAGCTGCCCAGGTGCCTGATGTCAGTTTTTAGGAGGCCTTTTGCCCTCCAACGGAAGCCAGTCTTCCAGCATGTGGCAGCTTGCATCTGGAAGAAATCCTGTTATGTTCGGGATTGTAGGTGGCCGAGGCCGGGTGCCTGGCAGAGGAGTTGGGCACAAAGGATGGCCTGTTTCCAGGGTAAGTAAAGTCAGCTGCCCAGGTGCCTGATGTCAGTTTATAGGAGGCCTTTGGCCCTCCAGGAGAAGCCAGGCTTCCAGCTTGTGGCAGCGTGCATCTGGAAGGAATCCTGTTCTGTGCGGGATTGTAGGTGTCCTACGCCGTGTGCCTGGCACACAGAGCTGGGCACAAAAGGATGGCCTATTTGCATAGGTAAGTAAAGTCAGCTGCCCAGGGCCTGATGTCAGTTTGTCGGAGGCCTTTGGTCCTCCATGAGAAGCCTGGCGTCCAGCTTGTGGCAGCTTGCATCTGGAAGAAATCCTGTTCCGTTCGTGATTGTAGGTGGCCGAGGCCGGGTGCCTGGCAGAGGGAGTTGGGCACAAAGGATGGCTTCTTTCAGTGGTAAGTAAAGTCAGCTGCCCAGCTGCTGATGTCAGTTTGTAGGAGGCCTTTGGCCTCCATCTGAAGCCGGGCTTCCACCTTGTGGCAGCTTGCCATCTGGAAGAAATCCTGTTCCGTTCCGAGATTGTAAGTGGCCGAGGCCAGGTGCCTGGCAGAGGGAGTTGGGCTACAAAGTATCGCCCGCTTCCAGGGGTAAGTGAAGTCATCTGCCGAGGTGCCTGATGTCAGTTAGTAGGAGGGCTTTGGCCCTCCAAGAGATGCCAGCCTTCAAACTCTTGGCAGCTTGCATCTGAAGAAATCTGTTCCCTTCGGGATTGTAGGTGTCCTAGGCCGGGAGCCTGCCACACGGAGCTATGCACAAATGATGGCCTGTTTCCAGGGTGTAAGTAAAGTCTGCTGCCCAGGTGCCTGATGTCAGTTTGTAGGAGAGCTTTGGCCCTCCAAAAGAAGTCAGGCTTCTGGCTTGTGGCAGCTTGCATCTGGAAGAAATCAGTTTTGTTCGGTATTGTAGGTGGCCGAGGCCTAGTGCCCGGCAGAGGGAGTTGGGCACAAAAGGATGGCCTGTTTCCAAAGGTAAGTAAAGTCAGCTGCCCAGGTGCCTGATGTCAGTTTGTAGGAGATCTTTGGCCCTCCAAGGAAGCCAGCATTCCAGTTTGTGGCAGCTTGCATCTGGAAGAAATCCTGTTGCATTTGGGATTGTGGGTGGCCGAGGCCGTGTGCCCAGCAGAGGGTGTTGGGCACAAATCACGGCCTGTTTTTATGGGTAGGTACAGTCAGCTGCCCAGGTGCCTGATGTCAGTTTGTAGGAGGCCTTTTGGCCCATCCAAGAGAAGTCAGCCTCCAGCTTGTGGCAGCTTGCATCTGGAAGAAATCCTGTTGTGTTCGGTATTGTATGTGTCCTAGGCCATATGCATGCCACACGGAGTCAAGTACAAAGGATGGCCTTTTCCAGGGGAAAGTAAAATGAGCTGCCCAGGTGCCTAATATCAGTGTGTAGGTGGCTCTGGCCTTTAAGGAGAAGCCAGCCTTCCAGTTTGTGGCAGCTTTCATCTGGAAGAAATCCATTTCGTTCGGGATTGTAGATGACCGAGGCCAGGCGCCGGCAGAGGGAGTTGGGCACAAAGTATGGCTTCTTTCCAGGGGTAAGTAAAGTCAGCTGCCCAGGTGCCTGATGTCAGTTGGTAGGAGGCCTTTGGCCATTTAGGAGAAGCAGGCTTCCAGCTTCTGCAGCTTGCATCTGGAAGAAATCCTGTCCGATCGGGATTGTAGGTGGCCGTGGCCTGGTGCCCGGCAGAGGGAGTAGGGCACAAAGGATGGCCGGTTTCCAGGGGTAAGTAAAGTCAGATGCCCCCGTGCCTGATGTCAGTTTGTAGGAGGCCTTTGGCCCTCCAAGGGAGCCAGCCTTCCAGCTTGGGGCAGCGTGCATCTGGAAGAAATCCTGTTCCGTTCGGGATTGTAGGTGGCCGAGGCCGGGTGAACTGCAGATGGAGTTGGGCACAAAGGATTGCTTGCTTCCAGGGGTAAGTAAAGTCACATGCTCAGGTGCCTGAGGTCGGTTTGTACGAGGCTTTTGGCCCTCCAAGGTAAGTTTGGCTTCCAACTTGTGGCAGCTTGCATCTGGAAGAAATCCTGTTTCGATCGAGATTGTAGGTGGCCGAGGCATGGTTCCCTGCAGAGGGAGTGTGGCACAAAGGATGGCCTGCTTCCCGGGGTAAGTAAAGTCTTATGCCCAGGTGCCTGATGTCAGTTTGTAGGAGGCATTTGCCCCTCAAAGGGAAGCTAGGCTTCCATCTTGTGGCTGCTTGAATCTGGAAGAAATCCTGATTCTTTCAGGATTGTAGGTGGCGGTAGCCAGGCTCCCGGAAGAGCGAGTTGGGCACAAATGATGGGCTGTTTCCTGGGGTAAGTAAAGTCAGCTGCCCAGGTGCCTGATGTCAGTTTGTAGGAGGCCTTTGGCCCTCCA
>NW_027094994.1:0-39872 GCF_029207755.1 Chamaea fasciata | reverse complement strand
GATTTTTTGGGGGTTTTTTGGGGGTTTTATTGGGATTTTTGGGGGATTTTTGGAGGTTTTTTTTGGGATTTTTTGTGGGTTTTTTTCGAATTTTTTGGTGATTTTTTGTGGTTTTTTTCGGGGTTTTTGATGATTTTTTGGGGATTTTATTGGGATTTTTTGGGGGTTATTTCGGGATTTTGGGGGATTTTTTTCGGATTTTTTCATGATTTTTTGGGGGGTTTTGGGGGGTTTTATTGTGATTTTTGGGGGTTTTTCTGGGATTTTTTGGTGATTTTTGGGGGTTTTTTTCGGATTTTTTGGTGATTTTTGGGAACTTTTTTTTCGGATTTTTTGGGGATTTTTTGGGGATTTTTTGGGGATTTTTTGGGGGATTTTTTTGTGTTTTTTTTCGGATTTTTTGATGATTTTTTGGGTTTTTTTTTCGGATGTTTTGATGATTTTTTGGGGGGTTTTATTGGGATTTTTTGATGATTTTTTGTGGTTTTTTTCGGATTTTTGGGGATTTTTGGGGATTTCTTGGGATTTTTTGGGGATTTTATTGTGATTTTTTGGGGGGTTATTTCGGGATTTTGGGGCATTTTTTTCAGACTTTTTGGTGATTTTTGGAAATTTTTTTGGGATTTTTTGGGGGATTTTTTTGTGGTTTTTTCGGATTTTTTGATGATTTTTTGTGGTTTTTTTTGGATTTTTTGGGGATTTTTTGGGGGTTTTATTGGGATTTTTTGGGGATTTTTTGTGGGTTTTTTTTGAGATTTTTTTGGGATTTTTGGGGGTTTTTTTTCGGATTTTTTGGTGATTTTTTGTGGTTCTTTTCAGATTTTTTGGGGATTTTTTGGGGGGGGTTTAGGGATTTTTTGGGGATTTTCTGCGGATTTTTGTGATTTTTTGGGGGATTTTTGGGGGTTTTTTGGGGATTTTATTGTGATTTTTTGGGGGGTTATTTCAGGATTTTTTGTGATTTTTTTCAGATTTTTTGGTGATTTTTTGTGTTTTTTTCCGGATTTTTTGGTGATTTTTGGGGGGGTTTTTAGAAATTTTTTTTTGATTTTCTGGGGATTATTGTGATTTTTTGGGGGATTTTTGCGGGGTTTTTGGGGGATTTCCTTGGGATTTTTTTGAGATTTTTTGGGATTTTTTGGGGGCTTTTGTGGGGATTTTTGGGTGGGGGTTGGGATTTTTTGGGTTTTTTTTTTTTGTAATTTTTGGGGGATTTTTTGGGGGTTTCTTTGTGATTTTTGGGGGGTTTTTTTTGGAATTTTTTTTTTGCGATTTTTTTGGGGATTTTAAGAAAAAAAAATCTAAATATTTTGGGAGTCTTTTGGAGATATTTTTGGGGTTTTTGGGGAGATTTTTGGGGGTTTTTTAGGGGGTTTTTGGAGACATTTTGGGGGTTTTTTGAATTTTTTTTGTGGGGTTTTTTTGTGATTTTTTTGGGATGCTTCGTGTGGTTTTTTTGTGATTTTTTAAAAATGTTTTTTGGGATATTTTGGGGTTTTTTTTTCAGAGCTTTTGGGGGGATTTTTTAGAAAAATTTTCAGAGTTTTTTGGGGGGGAATTTTTTTGTGGAATTTTTTTTTTTAAATTTAATATTTTGGGATTTTTTCAGAGAATTTTTAGGGGGAGAATTTTGGGGGATTTTTTGGGGGGAATATTTTGGGATTTTCGGGGGACAATTTTGGGGGATTTTTTGGGATTTTCTTGGGAAGGGTTATTCCCATTGCTCCCAAGTCGTCATTCCCAGATTTTCCCCGTCATTCCCAGCTTGTTATTCCCACTTTCTCCCAGTTTGTTTTCCCCATTTTTTTTTTTTCCCATTTTTTTCCCAGATTTTTTTCCTGTCCCTCCCAGGTCGTTGCTCCCGGTTGTTCCCATCACTCCCAGACCATTCCCGACATTCCCAGCTCGTTCCCGCCACTCCCAGGTTGTTCCCTGTCACCCCCACCCCAAAATTCCCACAATCCCCAAATCCCACAATTCCCAAATCCCCACAATTCCCATTCCCAAATCCCCACAATTCCCACAATTCCCATTCCTCCATTCCCAAATTCCCACAAATTCCCAGCGTTCCCATTTCCCCACTCCCACAACTCCCGTAATTCCCACAATTCCCAAATTCCCATCCCCGCAATTCCCGTTCCCACGATCTCCACAATTCCCATTCCCACAATTCCCAAATTCCCCAAATTCTCACAATTCCCGTTCCCAACCCCCCCCCCCAAGCCCCCAAAATTCCCCCAGAATTCCCCCAAATCCCACCCAAAATTCCCCCCCAAAAATCCCAAAAATCCCCCCAAAATCTCCCCAAAATTCCCAAAAAAACCCCCAAAATCTCCGGGAATTCCCAAAAAACACCCCAAATCTCTGGGAACTCCCAGCTTTCCTACGGCTCCAGCTCCTCCCAATTCCCATTCCCAAAAATCCCCCCGAGATCTTCCCAAAATTCCCAAAAAAACCCCCAAAAATTCTCCCCCAAATTCCCAAAAACCCCCAAATCTTTGGGAATTCCCAGCTTTCCCACGGCTCCAGCTCCCCGGCTCCCTCCAACCACCATTCCCAGATCCCCAAATTCCCCCCAAACCCCCCCGAATTCCCATTCCCACCATCCCCAGAATTCCAAATCCCCCCCAAAATCCCAAACCCTCAAAATCCCACCAAAATCCCCCCCAAAAAAAAAATTCCCCCAAAAAACCCCCAAAATTCCCCTGAAATCTTTGGGAATTCCCAAAAAAAAAACCCCCCCCCCAAATCTTTGGGAATTCCCAGCTTTCCTACGGCTCCAGCTCCCCGGCGCTGTCCAACCGCCAGCGATTCCCGACGTTTTTCCGGACCCACCCGTCGGCGACGCTCCACAACCCGACGCGGGTGCAGCTCTTCAAGAAGTGGGGCTGGACCAAGATCGCCACCATCCAGCAGACCACGGAGGTCTTCACCTCGGTCAGAATTCCCCCTCTCCCCGCCCCCCCCAAAAAAAAAAAATTCCATCGGAATTCCAGGAAATTTCCCCCCCCCCCCCGAGAAAAAAATTCCCGTCGGAATCGAGGCCAGAATTCCCACAATTCCTCCCCCCCCCCAAAAAAAGTTTTCCCTTGGAATTCCAAACAAAGCCCAAAAATTTCTCCGGGGTTCCGAGGGAAATTCCAAGAAATCGCCGGAAAAAAATTCCAGCAGATTCCCTTGGAATTCCGAGAAATCTCCCCCCCCCCCAAAAAATTCCATGGATTTCGAGTGGAATTCCGTGAAATCTCAAGGAAAATTCCATTGGAGGCGACCCTGGAATTCCAACAAATCCCTCCCCCCAAAAAATTTCTCCAGGGTTCCGAGGGAAATTCCAAGAAATCGCCGGAAAAAAATTCCAGCAGATTCCCTTGGAATTCCGAGAAATCTCCCCCAAATTCCCTGGATTTTGATGGAAATTCCAAGAAATTCCCCCCAAATTCCCTCGGATTCCGAGCGGAATTCCAACAACTCCCCTGAAAACTTCTCTCTGAGTCAATCCCAGAATTCCAACAAATCCCCCCAAAAATTCCCTTGGAGTCGATCCCAGAATTCCAATGAACCCCCTAAAATTTCCCGTCGGATTCCGAGCGGAATTCCAACAAATCCCCTGAAAAATTCCCTGGATTTCGACTGGAATTCCAAGGAATCCCCCGAAAAAAAAATTTTCCCTTGAAACTCCAACAAATCCCCCCAGCAAATCCCCCCGGAGTCGATCCCAGGATTCCCAGAAATCTCCCCGAAAATCCCGCCGCGTTCCGCGCGGAATTCCAGGAAACCCCCGGAAAACTCCGTCGGGGTCGATCGCGGAATTCCAAAGAATTCCCGGATTTCCCCTCGACCGACCCCAAACGCCGTTTCCGGTGTCCCCACCAGACCTTGGACGACCTGGACCAGCGGGTGAAGGAGGCGGGGCTGGAGATCACCTTCCGCCAGAGCTTCTTCTCCGACCCCGCCGCGCCCGTCCGCAACCTCAAGGTGGGACCCCTCACCTTTGGGACCGCCCACCCACCTTTGGGACCGCCCACTCCACCTTTGGGACCGCCCACCCACCTTTGGGACCGCCCACTCCACCTTTGGGACCGCCCACCCCACCTTTGGGACCGCCCACCCCACCTTTGGGACCGCCCACCCCACCTTTGGGACCGCCCACCCCACCTTTGGGACCGCCCACCGCACCTTTGGGACCGCCCACTCCACCTTTGGGACCGCCCACCCCACCTTTGGGACCGCCCACCCCACCTTTGGGACCGCCCACCGCACCTTTGGGACCGCCCACCCCACCTTTGGGACCGCCCACCCCACCTTTGGGACCGCCCACCCCACCTTTGGGACCGCCCACCCACCCCTGGGACCACCCCAAATATGGGAGACCCCAAAAAAGAGAAGAAACCACCTCAAAAATCCGTCGGGGAATGGCGGACGGGGATGTAAATCGTATGCAAATGAGGTGGGCGTGGCTTTTAAAGACATCCAATCCCCCGGCAGCGCCAGGACGCCCGGATCATCGTGGGGCTCTTCTACGAGACGGAGGCGCGGAAAGTCTTCTGTGAGGTGGGGAGGAAGATGGCGACGATGATGATGGTGGATCAATGGTGGTGGATCGATGGTGATGATGATGATGGATCAGTGGTGATGATGGATCAATGATGATGATGATGGTGATGATGATGATGGTGGATCAATGGTGATGGATCAATGGTGATGATGATGATGGATCGATGATGATGATGGTGATGATGATGATGGATCAATGGTGATGGATCAATGGTGATGATGATGATGATGATGGATCAATGATGATGATGGATCAATGATGATGATGATGATGGATCAGTGATGATGATGATGGATCAATGATGATGATGGATCAATGATGATGATGATGATGGATCAGTGATGATGATGATGGATCAATGATGATGATGATGATGGATCAGTGATGATGATGATGGATCAATGATGATGATGATGGTGATGATGATGATGGTGGATCAATGGTGATGGATCAATGGTGATGGATCAATGGTGATGATGATGATGATGATGGATCAATGATGATAATGATGGTGGTGATGATGATGATGATGGATCAATGATGAGATGATGGATCGATGGTGATGATGATGATAACGATGGATCAATGATGATGGATCAGTGGTGATGATGATGATGGATCAATGGTGATGATGGTGATGGATCAATGATGATGATGATGATGATGGATCAGTGATGATGATGATGATAGATTGATGATGATGAAGTCTTCTGTGAGGTGGGAATGTGGTGGATGATGATGATGGTGGATCGATGGTGATGATGATGGATCAATGATGATGATGGTGATGGATCGATGATGACGATGGTGATGGATCAATGGTGATGATGATGATGATGATGATGGATCAGTGATGATGATGATGATAGATCGATGATGATGAAGTCTTCTGTGAGGTGGGAATGTGGTGGATGATGATGATGACGATGAATCGATGATGATGATGGTGATGGTGATGGTGACGATGGATCAATGGTGATGATGATGGATCAATGGTGATGGATCAATGATGATGGATCAATGGTGATGGATCAATGGTGATGATGATGATGGATCAGTGATGATGATGATGATGATGATGATGGAGTCTTCTGTGAGGTGGGAATGTGGTGGATGATGATGATGGTGATGGTGATGACGATGGATCAATGATGATGACGATGATGGATGGATGATGATGATGGATGACGATGACGATGATGGATGGATGATGATGGACGCACCCTCCCAAGGTCTACAAGGAGAAGCTCTACGGCAAGAAATACGTCTGGTTCCTGATTGGCTGGTACGCCGACAACTGGTTCCGCATCAAGGACCCGGCCATCAACTGCACCGAGGCCGAGATGGCCGAGGCCGTCGAGGGTCACGTGACCACCGAGATCGTCATGCTCAACCCCGAGAACACGCGCAGCATCTCCAACATGGTACCGGGAGCACTGGGAGCACTGGGAGCACTGGGAGGGGTCGGCTGAGCTGACCGTTGGGTCAACGTTGGGTGTGGTCAACCCAACCATTGGGTCAACCTTGGGTGGTGACCAACCCAACCATTGGGTCAACCTTGGGTGGTCTCCAACCCAACCATTGGGTCAATGTTGGGTGTGGTCAACTCAACCATTGGGTCAACGTTGGGTGTGGTCAACCAAACCCTTGGGTCAACATTGGGTGGTCTCCAACCCAACCATTGGGTTAACATTGGACGGTCTTCAACCCAACCATTGGGTGTTGACCAACCCAACCATTGGGTCAACCTTGGGTGGTCTTCAACCCAACCACTGGGTGTTGACCAACCCAATGATTGGCTCAACCTTGGTTGGTCTCCAACACAACCCTTGGGTCAACCTTGGGTGGTCTCCAACCCAACCCTTGGGTCAACCATTGGCTCAACCTTGGGTGGTCTCCAACCCAACCCTTGGGTCAACCTTGGTTGGTCTCCAACCCAACCATTGGCTCAACCTTGGGTGGTCTGCAACCCAAATCTTGGCTCAACCTTGGGTGGTCTCCAACCCAACCGTTGGGTGTTGTCCCCCAGACCTCCCAGGAGTTCATCGAGAAGCTCCAGAAGAGGCTGGGCAAGAACCCGGAGGAGACCGGCGGCTTCCAGGAGGCGCCGCTGGCCTACGACGCCATCTGGGCCTTGGCCTTGGCCCTCAACAAGACGTCCCAAGAGTTGGTCAAGAAGGGCTTGAGGTTGGAGGACTTCAACTACAACAACAAGAACATCACCGACGAGATCTACCGCGCCCTCAACTCCTCGGCCTTCGAGGGCGTCTCGGTGCGTCCCTCGGCGCCGAAATCCGCCCTCGGGCGGAGGTGGCACCGAAATTCAGCGTCGGGTGGAGGTGGCGTCAAAAGGTGTCACCAAATCTTCGTTTCGGCTGGAGGTGACCCCAAGGGTGACCCCAAGGGTGACCCCAGGGTGACCCCAACGCCGTCCCCGTGTCCCCTCCAGGGCCACGTCGTGTTCGACGCCAGCGGCTCCCGCATGGCCTGGACCCTCATCGAGCAGCTCCAAGGTGAGCGGCTCCTGGTGTCACCTGTGCCGTTGTCACCTGGTGCCACCTGTGCCGCTGTCACCTGGTGTCACCTGTCCTGGTGTCCCCAAGGTGTGACCTGTCCATTTGTCACCTGTCCTGGTGTTACCTGGTGTCACCTGTCCATTGTCACCTGCCCATTGTCACCCATCCTGGTGTCACCTGTGCCATTATAACCTGTCCATTGTCACCTGTCCTGGTGTCACCTGGTGTCACCTGTCCATTGTCACCTGTCCATTGTCACCTGTCCTGGTGTCACCTGTCCATTGTCACCTGTCCCATTATCACCTGGTGTCACCTGTGCCATTGTCACCTGCCCATTGTCACCTGTCCCGGTGTCACCTGTGCCATTGTCACCTGTCCATTGTCACCTGTCCTGGTGTCACCTGTCCATTGTCACCTGTCCCGGTGTCACCTGTGCCATTATCACCTGTGCCATTGTCACCTGTACCATTGTCACCTGTCCATTGTCATCCATATTGGTGTCACCTGTGCCATTGTCACCTGTCCATTGTCACCTGTCCCGGTGTCACCTGTGCCATTGTCACCTGTGCCATTGTCACCGGTCCATTGTCACCTATCCTGGTGTCACCTGTCCCATTGTCACCTGTCCTGGTGTCACCTGTCCATTGTCACCGGTCCATTGTCACCTGTCCCGGTGTCACCTGTCCATTGTCACTGGTCCATTGTCACCTATCCTGGTGTCACCTGGTGTCACCTGTGCCACTGTCACCTGTCCATTGTCACCTGTCCATTGTCACCTGTCCATTGTCACCTGTGCCATTGTCACCTGCCCGTTGTCACCTGTCCTGGTGTCACCTGTGCCATTGTCACCTGTCCATTGTCACCTGTCCATTGTCACCTATCCTGGTGTCACCTGTCCCATTGTCACCTGTCCTGGTGTCACCTGTCCATTGTCACCGGTCCATTGTCACCTGTCCCGGTGTCACCTGTCCATTGTCACCGGTCCATTGTCACCTATCCTGGTGTCACCTGGTGTCACCTGTGCCATTGTCACCTGTCCATTGTCACCGGTCCATTGTCACCTGTCCATTGTCACCTGTCCATTGTCACCTGTGCCATTGTCACCTGTCCTGGTGTCACCTGTCCATTGTCACCTGTCCATTGTCACCTGTCCATTGTCACCTGTGCCATTGTCACCTGTCCTGGTGTCACCTGTCCTGGTGTCACCTGTGCCATTGTCACCTGTCCCGGTGTCACCTGTCCATTGTCACCTGTCCATTGTCACCTGTCCTGGTGTCACCTGTCCATTGTCATGGGTCCATTGTCACCTGTGCCATTGTCACCTGTGCCATTGTCACCTGTACCATTGTCACCTGTCCATTGTCACCTGTGCCATTGTCACCTGTGCCATTGTCACCTGTCCATTGTCATCCATATTGGTGTCACCTGTGCCATTGTCACCTGTCCATTGTCACCTGTCCCGGTGTCACCTGTGCCATTGTCACCTGTGCCATTGTCACCGGTCCATTGTCACCTATCCTGGTGTCACCTGTCCCATTGTCACCTGTCCTGGTGTCACCTGTCCATTGTCACCGGTCCATTGTCACCTGTCCCGGTGTCACCTGTCCATTGTCACTGGTCCATTGTCACCTATCCTGGTGTCACCTGGTGTCACCTGTGCCACTGTCACCTGTCCATTGTCACCTGTCCATTGTCACCTGTCCATTGTCACCTGTGCCATTGTCACCTGCCCGTTGTCACCTGTCCTGGTGTCACCTGTGCCATTGTCACCTGTCCATTGTCACCTGTCCATTGTCACCTATCCTGGTGTCACCTGTCCCATTGTCACCTGTCCTGGTGTCACCTGTCCATTGTCACCGGTCCATTGTCACCTGTCCCGGTGTCACCTGTCCATTGTCACCGGTCCATTGTCACCTATCCTGGTGTCACCTGGTGTCACCTGTGCCATTGTCACCTGTCCATTGTCACCGGTCCATTGTCACCTGTCCATTGTCACCTGTCCATTGTCACCTGTGCCATTGTCACCTGTCCTGGTGTCACCTGTCCATTGTCATGGGTCCATTGTCACCTGTCCATTGTCACCTGTGCCATTGTCACCTGTCCTGGTGTCACCTGTCCTGGTGTCACCTGTGCCATTGTCACCTGTCCCGGTGTCACCTGTCCATTGTCACCTGTCCATTGTCACCTGTCCTGGTGTCACCTGTCCATTGTCATGGGTCCATTGTCACCTGTGCCATTGTCACCTGTGCCATTGTCACCTGTCCATTGTCACCTGTCCATTGTCACCTGTGCCATTGTCACCTGTCCCGGTGTCACCTGTCCATTGTCACCTGTCCTGGTGTCACCTGGTGTCACCTGTGCCATTGTCACCTGTCCATTGTCACCTGTCCATTGTCACGGGTCCATTGTCACGGGTCCCGGTGTCACCTGGTGTCACCTGCGGGCAGGTGGGGTGTACAAGAAGATCGGGTACTACGACAGCACCAAGGACAACCTGTCGTGGTACAACAACGACAAATGGATCGGTGAGAAACGGGGAGAGACACGGGAAAACCGGGAGGGGCGAGAACAGCGGGAAAAATGGGGGAAAACGGGGAAAATGGGGAAAAATGGGGGGAAAACGGGAAAAATGGGGAAAATGGGGAAAATGGGGAAAATGGGGAAAATGGGGAAAATGGGGAAATGGGGAAAATGGGGAAAAACGGGGGGAAAACGGGAAAAATGGGGAAAATGGGGGAAATGGGGAAAATGGGGAAAATGGGGGAAAATGGGGAAAATGGGGAAAAAGGGGGAAAATGGGGAAAATGGGGAAAAAGGGGGGAAATGGGGAAAAAGGGGGAAATGGGGGAAAATGGGGAAAATGGGGAAATGGGGAGAAATGGGGAAAAATGGGAAAAGTGGGGAAAAATGGGAAAAATGGGGAGAAATGGGGGAAATGGGGAAAATGGGGAAAAATGAGAAAACCTGGGGAAAAAACTGGGGGAAAAATGTTAAAAATGGGGGGAAAATGGGGGAAAATGGGAGAAAATGAGGGAAAAAAGGAGGGAAATGGGAAAAATGGGGGAAAATGGGGGAAAATGGGGAAAAATGGGGAAAATGGGAGAAAATGAGGGAAAAAATGAGGGAAAAAATGAGGGAAATGGGAAAAATGGGGGAAAATGGGAGAAAAAATGAGAAGAATGAGGCAAAAATTGGGGGAAATGGGGGAAATGAGTGGAAAAAATGGGGAAAGTGGGGAAAATGGGGAAAATTCTTCCAGATGTTCCCGAATTCTGGAAGTTTTTGGAAAAATTTGGGGAAAAAATGGGGGAAAAACGAGGAGAAATCCTTCCGGATGCTCCTAAATTCTGGAATTTTTTGGAAAAATTTGGGGAAAAACAGGGAAAAATTAGGAAAAATGAGGAAAAACCCTTCTGGATGTCCCCAAATTCCGGAATTTTTTGGAAAAATTTGGGGAAAAAATGGGGGAAAAACGAGGAGAAATCCTTCTGGATGTTCTGAAATTCCGGAATTTTTTGGAAAAGCTTGGGAAAAATGGGAAAAAACGAGGAGAAACCCTTCCGGATGTTCCCCAACTCCGGGATTTTTTTGGGATTTCTCCCGCTTTTTGCCCCCAGGGGGTTCCCCTCCGGCCGACTACACCAAGGTGATCACGACCTTCCGGTTCCTGTCCCAAAAACTCTTCATCTCCGTCTCGGTGCTGGCGTCGCTCGGGATCGTCCTGGCCGTGGTTTGTTTGGCCTTCAACGTCTACAACGGGCACGTGAGGTGGGGCAAGGAAAATTCCCGGGATTCCCCCTCCCCAAAAAAAAATTCCCGGGGTTTCGGGGGGGGTTGGGAGGGGAAAAAATCCGGGATTTGGGGGGTTTAGGCGGAAAAAAAAAATTCCCCGTTCTTCCGGTTTTTGTTCCCGTTTTTCCAGTTCCCGTTTTTCTGGTTTTTATTTCCGTTTTTCCATTTCCAATTCCCGTTTTTCTGTTTCCCGTTCCCGGTTTTCCATTTTTTATTCCCGTTTTTCTGTTCTCTATTTCCGTTTTTCCATTTCCCAGTTTTCCCCCTTTTTATTCCCATTTTCCCCCTTTTTATTCCCATTTTTCCCCCTTGTTATTCCCATTTTTTCCATGTCTTATTCCCATTTTTCTCTTTTTTTATTCCCATTTTTCCATTTTTTATTTCCATTTTTTTCTATTTCCAATTCCCATTTTCCCATTTTTTTATCCCCATTTTTCCCTCTCTTAATTCCCACTTTTCCCTTTTTAATTCCCATTTTCCCGTCTCCTCTTCCCATTTCCCCATTTTCCCAATTCCCATTTTTGTTTGTTTTTTTCAATTCCCATTTTCCCATTTCCCATTCCCGTTTTCCCATTTTTTTCCCCGGGAATTCGCCTCCCAATTCCCGTTTTTTTTTCCCAGGAATTCGCCTCCCAATTCCCGTTTTTTCCCCAGAATTCGCCTCCCAATTCCCGTTTTTTCCCAGGAATTCGCCTCCCAATTCTCCATTTTTCCCGGGAATTCACCTCCCAATTCCCGTTTTTTTCCCAGGAATTCACCTCCCAATTCCCGTTTTTTTCCCAGGAATTCACCTCCCAATTCCCGTTTTTTCCCCGGGAATTCACCTCCCAATTCCCCTTTTTTTCCCAGGAATTCCCCTCCCAATTCCCGCTTTTTTTCCCAGGAATTCCCCTCCCAATTCCCCTTTTTTTCCCAGGAATTCACCTCCCAATTCCCCTTTTTTTTCCCAGGAATTCACCACCCAATTCCCATTTTTTTTTTCCCGGGAATTCTCCTCCCAATTCCCCTTTTTTTCCCCAGGAATTCCCCTCCCAATTCCCGTTTTTTTTTTCCCGGGAATTCTCCTCCCAATTCCCGTTTTTTTTTTTCCCCAGGAATTCTCCTCCCAATTCCCGTTTTTTTTTTTCCCCAGGAATTCTCCTCCCAATTCCCGTTTTTTTTTTTCCCCAGGAATTCCCCTCCCAATTCCCGTTTTTTTTTTCCCGGGAATTCTCCTCCCAATTCCCGTTTTTTTTTTCCCGGGAATTCTCCTCCCAATTCCCATTTTTTCCCAGGAATTCTCCTCCCAATTCCCGTTTTTTTTTTCCCGAGAATTCACCTCCCAATTCCCGTTTTTTTTCCCAGGAATTCACCTCCCAATTCCCATTTTTCCCCAGGAATTCCCCTCCCAATTCCTGTTTTTTTTTTTCCCGGGAATTCTCCTCCCAATTCCCGTTTTTTTTTTCCCGAGAATTCACCTCCCAATTCCCGTTTTTTTTCCCAGGAATTCACCTCCCAATTCCCCTTTTTTTTCCCAGGAATTCCCCTCCCAATTCCCGTTGTTTTTTTTTTCCCGGGAATTCTCCTCCCAATTCCCGTTTTCTCGTTGCTCTCCCCCCGCCCAGGTACATCCAGAACTCTCAGCCGTACCTGAACAACATGACGGCCGTGGGCTGCACCCTGGCCCTGGCCGCCGTCTTCCCGCTGGGGCTGGACGGCTACCACATCGGGCCCGGGATGTTCCCCTTCGTCTGCCAGGTGGGAAAAACGGGAAAAAAAATGGGAAAAACGGGAAAAACGGGAAAAAAAACGGGAAAAAACGGGCAAAAAAACGGGGAAAAAACGGGCAAAAAACGGGCAAAATGGGCGGAAAAATGGGGTGGGAAGAGGCGGGTGCCACATCGGGCCCGGGATGTTCCCCTTCGTCTGCCAGGTGGGAAAAACGGGAAAAACGGGAAAAAACGGGAAAAAACGGGAAAAAAAACGGGAAAAAACGGGAAAAAAATGGGAAAAAACGGGCAAAAAACGGGCAAAATGGGCGGAAAAATGGGGTGGGAAGAGGCGGGTGCCACATCGGGCCCGGGATGTTCCCCTTCGTCTGCCAGGTGGGAAAAACGGGAAAAACGGGAAAAAAAACGGGAAAAACGGGAAAAAAATGGGAAAAAAATGGGAAAAAACGGGCAAAAAACGGGAAAATGGGCGGAAAAATGGGGTGGGAAGAGGCGGGGGCCACATCGGGCCCAGGATGTTCCCCTTCGTCTGCCAGGTGGGAAAAACGGGAAAAACGGGAAAAAACGGGGAAAAAAACGGGAAAAACGGGCAAAAAAACGGGAAAAAAACGGGCAAAAAACGGGGAAAATGGGCGGAAAAATGGGGTGGGAAGAGGCGGGGGCCACATCGGGCCCAGGATGTTCCCCTTCGTCTGCCAGGTGGGAAAAACGGGAAAAACGGGAAAAAAAACGGGAAAAACGGGGAAAAACGGGAAAAAACGGGGAAAAAACGGGCAAAAAACGGGGAAAATGGGCGGAAAAATGGGGTGGGAAGAGGCGGGGGCCACATCGGGCCCGGGATGTTCCCCTTTGTCTGCCAGGTGGGAAAAACGGGAAAAAAAACGGGAAAAAAACGGGAAAAAAACGGGAAAAAAATGGGAAAAAAATGGGAAAAAACGGGCAAAAAACGGGCAAAATGGGCGGAAAAATGGGGTGGGAAGAGGCGGGGGCCACATCGGGCCCGGGATGTTCCCCTTCGTCTGCCAGGTGGGAAAAACGGGAAAAACGGGAAAAAAAACGGGAAAAACGGGGGAAAAAACGGGAAAAAAAACGGGAAAAACGGGCAAAAAAGGGCAAAAAATGGGAAAAAATGGGAAAAATGGGAAAAAAAACGGGAAAAACGGGCAAAAAAACGGGAAAAATGGGCGGAAAAATGGGAAAAATGAGAGGAAAAATGGGAAAATGGGAGGCAAAGCTGGGAATTGGAAAAACAGGAGAAAAATTTAGGAATAATCCAAGGGGGAACCGTCCAAAAGCCGGCCAGGAACGGAGAAAAAAATGGGAATTTTCTGGAAATGGAGGGGGAAAAATGGGAATTTTCTGGAAATGGGTGGGAAAAACTGGGAATTTTGTGGAAATGGGTGGAAAAAACCGGGAATTTTGTGGAAATGGGTGGGAAAAACCCGGGAATTTTCCAGAAATGGATGGAAAAAACCGGGAATTTTCTGGAAATGGGTGGAAAAAAACTGGGAATTTTGTGGAAATGGAGGGAAAAAATGGGAATTTTCCAGAAATGGATGGAAAAAACTGGGAATTTTCCGGAAATGGAGGGAAAAACCCGGGAATTTTGTGGAAATGGATGGGAAAAAAAAGGGAATTTTCCGGAAATGGATGGGAAAAAATGGGAATTTTCTGGAAATGGAGGGAAAAACCCGGGAATTTTGTGGAAATGGGAGGGAAAAAATGGGAATTTTCCAGAAATGGATGGGGAAAACCAGGAATTTTCCAGAAATAGATGGAAAAAACCCGGGAATTTTCCGGAAATGGAGGGAAAAACCCGGGAATTTTGTGGAAATGGGTGGAAAAAACCCGGGAATTTTCCAGAAATGGAGGGAAAAAACCGGGAATTTTCCAGAAATGGATGGAAAAAAACCGGGAATTTTCCGGGAATGGATGGAAAAAAACCGGGAATTTTCCGGAAATGGAGGGAAAAACCCGGGAATTTTCTGGAAATGGGTGGAAAAAAACCAGGAATTTTCTGGAAATGGAGGGAAAAACTCGGGAATTTTCCGGAAATGGAGGAAAAAAAAGGGGAATTTTCTGGGAATGGGTGGAAAAAACTGGGAATTTTCCGGGAATGGGTGGAAAAAACCCGTGAATTTTGCGGAAGTGGGCGGGAAAAGCCCCCGGGAATTTTCGGGCATTCCGAGCGCCGTGCCGGGGCGCGGGT
The DNA here is from genome assembly GCF_029207755.1 of Chamaea fasciata. NCBI lineage: Eukaryota > Metazoa > Chordata > Aves > Passeriformes > Sylviidae > Chamaea > Chamaea fasciata. The sequence continues at coordinate 25,091 of NW_027094994.1, read as the reverse complement.
GTTTCCCTTCCAGGCGCGGCTGTGGCTGCTGGGGCTGGGCTTCAGCCTGGCCTACGGCAGCATGTTCACCAAGATCTGGTGGGTGCACACCGTCTTCACCAAAAAGGACGACAAGAAGGACAAGAGGAAGGTGGGAGGAAAATCCCCGGGAATTTTTTTGGGGGAATTTTGAAGGAATTTCGGGGATTTTTTGGGGAAATTTTTTGAGTTTTTCGGGGAGGTTCTGGAAAAATTCCTGGGGAACTTTTAGGGATTTTTGGGGAAAATTTTTTGGGAGACTTTTCAGGAAATTTTTTTGGGGAAATTTTTCAGGAATTATTTTCAGAGAATTTTTGGGGAATTCTGGGAAAGAAATTTTTTTTTGGGGGGAGGGGGGAGGGTGGGAAATTTTTTTGTTGAAAATCCCTGGGACCAAAAAAAAAAAAAAAAAAAAAAAAAAAAATTTCAGGAAGCGTTTTGGAAAACTCCCGGGGGGGAAAGAAAAAAGAAAAATTTTGGGGGAGAAATTTTGGGAAAATTTTGGGGGAATTTCCACCGTTTTTTTGGGCTGTCGATGACCGGAAACTTCCACCGTTTTTGGGGGGGGTCTGGAAATCCGGGAATTTTTCCCCGTTTTTCCCAGCCCCGGGCGGGAATTTTTCTCCCCGATTTCAGAGCCTGGAGCCCTGGAAACTCTACGCCACCGTGGGCGGCCTGGTGGGGTTCGACGTGGTCACCCTGAGCGTGTGGCAGATCGTGGATCCCCTGCACAGAACCATCGAGGTCGGGAATTCCCAAAAAAAAAATTAAAAAATAAAAAATCCGGGAATTTCGGGGGGTTCTCCAGGGATTTTGGGGTCCTGGGGGGTTCCTGAGGGCTGAAACTATCCGGAAATTGCCGCGAGCCGTCCCCAAAATCCCTCGAAACGCGCCGAAGGGACTCAAGACTTCACGAATGACCCGAAAAAAACTCCTCAGAACATCTCGAACCGCCCCAAAAATCACCAAAACTCCCCAAAAAACCCAAATCGGGCCCAAAACGTTCCTAAAAATCTCAAAACTCCCCCAAAACCTCCTCGAACCGCCCCAAAAATCACCAAAACTCCCCCAAAAAATCCCAAAACGTTCCTAAAAATCTCAAAACTCCCCCAAAATGTATCAGACCGCCCCAAAAATCATCAAAACTCCCCCAAAAAATCCCAAATTGGGCCCAAAATGTTCCTAAAAATCATAAAATTCCCTCAAAATGCATCAGACCGCCCCAAAAATCATCAAAACTCCACCAAAAAATCTCAAATTGGGTAGAAAATGTTCCTAAAAATATCAAAATTCCCCCAAAACGCATCAGACCGCCCCAAAAATCATCAAAACTCCACCAAAAAATCTCAAATTGGGCCCAAAACGTTCCCAAAAATCTCAAAATTTTCCAAAATGCATCAGACCGCCCCAAAAATCACCAAAACTCCCCCAAAAAATCCCAAAACCTTCCTAAAAATATCAAAATTCCCCCAAAACGCATCAGGCCGCCCCAAAAATCACCAAAACTCCACCAAAAAATCCCAAATTGGCCCCAAAAATCTCAAAATTTTCCAAAATGTATCAGACCGCCCCAAAAATCATCAAAACTCCCCCCAAAAAATCCCAAATTGGGTAGAAAATGTTCCTAAAAATATCAAAATTCCCCCAAAACGCATCAGGCCGCCCCAAAAATCACCAAAACTCCCCCAAAAAACCCAAATCGGGCCCAAAACGTTCCTAAAAATCTCAAAACTCCCCCAAAACCTCCTCGAACCGTCCCAAAAATCACCAAAACTCCCCCAAAAAATCCCAAAACCTTCCTAAAAATATCAAAATTCCCCCAAAACGCATCAGACCGCCCCAAAAATCATCAAAACTCCCCCAAAAAATTCCAAATTGGGCCCAAAATGTTCCTAAAAATCTCAAAATTTTCCAAAATGCATCAGACCGCCCCAAAAATCATCAAAACTCCCCCAAAAAATCCCAAATTGGCCCCAAAAATCTCAAAATTTTCCAAAATGTATCAGACCGCCCCAAAAATCATCAAAACTCCCCCAAAAATCCCAAATTGGGCCCAAAAATCTCAAAATTCCCTCAAAACGCATCAGGCCGCCCCAAAAATCACCAAAACTCCCCCCAAAAATCCCAAATTGGGTAGAAAATGTTCCTAAAAATCTCAAAATTTCCCCAAAATGCATCAGACCGCCCCAAAAATCATCAGAACTCCCCCAAAAAATCCCAAATTTGCCCCAAAAATCTCAAAATTTTCCAAAATGTATCAGACCGCCCCAAAAATCACCAAAACTCCCCCAAAAAATCCCAAATCGGGCCCAAAATGTTCCTAAAAATCTCAAAACTCCCCCAAAACCTCCTCGAACCGCCCCAAAAATCACCAAAACTCCCCCAAAAAATCCCAAATTGGGCCCAAAACGTTCCTAAAAATATCAAAATTCCCCCAAAACGCATCAGGCCGCCCCAAAAATCACCAAAACTCCACCAAAAAATCCCAAATTGGCCCCAAAAATCTCAAAATTTTCCAAAACGTATCAGACCACCCCAAAAAATCACCAAAACTCCCCCAAAAAATCCCAAATTGGGTAGAAAATGTTCCTAAAAATCTCAAAATTTCCCCAAAACGCATCAGACTGCCCCAAAAATCACCAAAACTCCCCCAAAAAATCCCAAATTGGCCCCAAAAATCTCAAAATTTTCCAAAATGTATCAGACCGCCCCAAAAATCATCAAAACTCCCCAAAAAAATCCCAAATTGGGTAGAAAATGTTCCTAAAAATATCAAAATTCCCCCAAAACGCATCAGACTGCCCCAAAAATCACCAAAACTCCCCCAAAAAATCCCAAATTGGGTAGAAAATGTTCCTAAAAATATCAAAATTCCCCCAAAACGCATCAGACTGCCCCAAAAAATCATCAAAACTCCCCCAAAAAATCCCAAATTGGGTAGAAAATGTTCCTAAAAATATCAAAATTCCCCCAAAACGCATCAGACCGCCCCAAATTTCCCCCCTCCCCAAAACTCTCCCCAAAAAACCCCAAACCACCCAAAAATCCCAACACAAACCCCCCGCCCCCAAAATCCCGAAAATCACCCCAAAAAATCCCGAAAATCACCCCAAAAAATCCCGGAAATCACCCCAAAAAATCCCGGAAATCACCCCAAAAATCCCGAAAATCACCCCAAAAATCCTTTTCCCCAAACGACCCCGAAATTCCCCTAAACTCGAAAATAAAACCCCACAGAATGTCCCCGAACCTTCCCCAAAAATGCCAAAAACTCCAAAAAACGCTGAGCCACCCCAAAACTCCTCCCAAAAAACCCCCAAAACCTCCCCAAAATATCCCCAAATCCCTCCCAAAAAATCCCCCCCAAAAAACCCCCCAAAACACCCCAAAAATCGCCAAAAAATCCCCCCAAAATTCCCCAAAACTCCTCCCAAAAAACCCCCTTAAAACCCCCCAAAAACCCCCAAAACCTCCCCAAAATACCTCAAAAAATCCCCCCAAAAACCCCCAAAAATCCCCCAAACCCCAAAACTCTTCATACCACCCAAAACTTCCCTAAAATACCCCAAAACTCCTCCTAAAAATTCCCAAAAAAACCCCCCAAACCACCCCAAAATACCCCAAAAAATCCCCCAAAACCACCCCAAAATCCCCCAAAAATCTCCCCCCCAAAAACCCAAAAAAAACCCCCCAAAAATCCCCCAAAAACGCCCAAAACCCCAAAACTCCCCATAGCACCCAAAACCTCCCGAAAATCCCCCAAAACTCCTCCCGAAAAATCCCCCTTAAAACCCAAAAAACCCCCCCAAAAATCTCCCCCCCCCAAAATCCCTAAAAAATCCCCCAAAACCCCAAAACCTCTCTAAAATACCCCAAAACTCCTCCCGAAAATCCCCCTTAAAACCAAAACCCCCCAAACCACCCCAAAATCCCCCCAAAAATCCCCCAAAATCCTAAAAAAAACCCCCCAAACCCCCAAAAAACTCCCCAAAACCCCCCAAAAATCCCCAAAAACCCCCAAAAATCCCCCAAAACCCCCAAAAATCCCCAAAAATCCCCATAGCACCCAAAACCACCCCAAAATCCCCCCAAAATCCCCCAAAATCCTAAAAAAAACCCCCCAAAACCCCCCAAAAACTCCCAAAAACCCCCAAAAATCCCCATAGCACCCAAAACCACCCCAAAATAACCCAAAAATCTCCCCCAAAATCCCCAAAAACCCCCCAAAATCCCCCAAAACCCCCAAAACTCCCCCAAAATCCCCAAAACTCCCCAAAATCCCCCAAAACCTCCCGAAAATCCCCCAAAACCTCCCGAAAATCCCCCAAAACCTCCTCCCGAAAATCCCAAGAAAACCCCAAACCACCCCAAAACTCCTCCCAAAAAATCCCCCCCCAAAACCCCCCCAAACCTCCCCAAAATCCCCCAAAATGCTCCAAAAAATCCCCCAAAACTCCCCAAAACCCCCCAAATCCGCCCAAATTTGCCGAATTCCGTCGTTTTTTTCCCCCCCTCCCAGGAATTCACGAAGGAGGAGCCCAAGTCGGACATGGACGTTTCCATCCTGCCCCAGCTCGAGCACTGCAGCTCCACCAAGATGAACACCTGGCTGGGTCAGCACATCTGGCGGGATTTTGGGGGAAATTTCGGGGATTTTGGGAAAAAATTTGGGGGTTTCGGGGTTAAATTTGGGGTTTTTGGGGTGAAATTTGGGGTTTTTGGGGCAAATTTGGGGATTTTGGGGCGGGTTTCGGCGTCTCAGCTCCACTAAGATGAACACCTGGCTGGGTCAGCACATCTGGCGGGATTTTGGGGGAAATTTCGGGGATTTTGGGAAAAAAATTTGGGGTTTTCAGGAAAAAATTTGGGGTTTTCGGGGTGAAATTTGGGGTTTTCGGGGTGAAATTTGGGGTTTTTGGGGCAAATTTTGGGGATTTTGGGGCGGTTTCGGTGTCTCAGCTCCACCAGGATGAACACCTGGCTGGGTCAGCACATCTGGCGGGATTTTGGGGGAAATTTGGGGATTTTGGGAAAAAATTTGGGGGTTTTGGGGAAAAAATTTGGGGTTTTCGGGGTGAAATTTGGGGTTTTCGGGGTGAAATTTGGGGTTTTTGGGGCAAATTTTGGGGATTTCGGGGCGGTTTCGGCATCTCAGCTCCACCAAGATGAACACCTGGCTGGGTCAGCACACCTGGCGGGATTTTGGGGGAAATTTCGGGGATTTTGGGAAAAAATTTGGGGGTTTCGGGGTTAAATTTGGGGTTTTTGGGGTGAAATTTGGGGTTTTTGGGGCAAATTTGGGGATTTTGGGGCGGTTTCGGCGTCTCAGCTCCACCAAGATGAACACCTGGCTGGGTCAGCACATCTGGCGGGATTTTGGGGGAAATTTCGGGGATTTTGGGAAAAAAATTTGGGGTTTTTGGGGTGAAATTTGGGGTTTTTGGGGTGAAATTTGGGGTTTTTGGGGCAAATTTGGGGGATTTCGGGGCAGTTTCGGCGTCTGAGCTCCACCAGGATGAACACCTGGCTGGGTCAGCACATCTGGCGGGATTTTGGGGGAAATTTCGGGGATTTTGGGAAAAAATTTGGGGTTTTTGGGAAAAAATTTGGGGGTTTCGGGGTTAAATTTGGGGTTTTTGGGGTGAAATTTGGGGGTTTTGGGGGCAAATTTGGGGGATTTCGGGGCGGTTTCGGCGTCTCAGCTCCACCAGGATGAACACCTGGCTGGGTCAGCACATCTGGCGGGATTTTGGGGGAAATTTCGGGGATTTTGGGAAAAAATTTGGGGGTTTCGGGGTTAAATTTGGGGGTTTTTGGGGTGAAATTTGGGGTTTTTGGGGCAAATTTGGGGATTTTGGGGCGGTTTCGGCGTCTCAGCTCCACCAAGATGAACACCTGGCTGGGTCAGCACATCTGGCGGGATTTTGGGGCAAATTTCGGGGATTTTGGGAAAAAAATTTGGGGTTTTTGGGAAAAAATTTGGGGTTTTCGGGGTGAAATTTGGGGTTTTGGGGCAAATTTGGGGGATTTCGGGGCGGTTTCGGCGTCTCAGCTCCACCAGGATGAACACCTGGCTGGGTCAGCACACCTGGCGGGATTTTGGGGGAAATTTCGGGGATTTTGGGAAAAAATTTGGGGTTTTTGGGGTGAAATTTGGGGTTTTCGGGGTGAAATTTGGGGTTTTTGGGGCAAATTTTGGGGATTTCGGGGCGGTTTCGGCGTCTCAGCTCCACCAAGATGAACACCTGGCTGGGTCAGCACATCTGGCGGGATTTTGGGGGAAATTTCGGGAATTTTGGGAAAAAAATTGGGGGTTTTTGGGAAAAAATTTGGGGTTTTTGGGGTGAAATTTGGGGGTTTTGGGGGCAAATTTGGGGGATTTCGGGGCGGTTTCGGCGTCTCAGCTCCACCAGGATGAACACCTGGCTGGGTCAGCACATCTGGCGGGATTTTGGGGGAAATTTCGGGGATTTTGGGAAAAAAATTTGAGGTTTTTGGGAAAAAATTGGGGTTTTGGGGTGAAATTTGGGGTTTTGGGGCAAATTTGGGGAATTTCAGGGCGAATTTGGGGCAATTTTGGGGTAAATTTTGGGGATTTCGGGTGAAATTTGTGGGAGTTTCAGGGACTTTTTGGGAGTTTCAGGTGGAATTTTTTTGGGGGGGAGGGGTCCCGTTGGAATTTGGGGGTTTCGGGTCAAATTTTGGGGATTTCAAGTGAAATTTGGGATTTTCAGGTGGGATTTTGCAGATTTCGGGCGGAATTTTTTTTGGGGGGGGGGATTTTTAGGGCGAATTTTGGGGTTTTCCAGGCGGGATTTGGGCGATCCCAGGAGGAATTTGGGGGATTTTAGGGAAAATTTTGGGGGGATTTCCGGCCGAATTTGGGGCTTTCAGGTGGAATTTGAGGAATTCACGTCAAATTTGATGAATTCAAATTAAACTCGACCAAATTCCACCCAAAGCCGGGACGATTTTTTTTGGGCGGGGAGTTTTGGCTCGTTCCCATCCCGGTTTTTTTTTCTCCTCCTCATCCCAAAAATATTTTCGGGATTTAATTTTTTTCTCTTTTTCCCGATTTTTTTTTTTCTTTTTTTAGGGATTTTTTACGGATTCAAGGGGCTGCTGCTGCTGCTGGGGATTTTTTTGGCCTACGAGACCAAAAGCGTTTCCACGGAGAAAATCAACGATCACCGGGCGGTGGGAATGGCCATCTACAACGTGGCGGTAAAAAAAAAAAAAACAACCCACAAAAAAGCCCCGAATTCCCAAAGTTTCGCCCCGAAAAAACGGCCGGAGAAAGGTGGAAAATGTACCCGGGAAGTTAAAAAAAAAAAAAAAAAAAATTTAGGCCGGAAAAATCGCAAAAAAAATTTTTAAAAAATGAAATTAAAAAATTTTAAAATCTGCCCCAAAGTCGCCCCCAAAAAAACCAACAAAAATTCACCCCCCAAAATTTTTAAAGATCGTCCCCCCACCAAAATTCCAAATAATCCAAAAAAATCCTCCCCCTGTCTCTCCCCAAATCCCCCGAAATTACAAAAAAATTTTAAAAAAATCCCCCCGAGGTTTTTAAAAATTCCCAAAATTTCCGCCCGAAAAGTTCCCAGAAAAATCCGGCCAAAAATACTCCCGGAAAATTCGCCCCCACCTGGAAAAATGCCAAAATTTTTTCTTTAAAAATGAACTAAAAGTACAAAAAAAAACTTCGAAAAGAAAATGGAAAAAATTTAAAAAAAAATCAGAAAAGAATCGGAAAAAATCCGGAAAAAAAGCAGAAAAAAATGTGAAAAAAATCCAAAAAATAATCAAAACATTTCCCCCAAAATTCCTAATTTTCTGAACTTCCCCAAATTTGGGATTTTTCCAGGTTTTGTGTCTGATCCTGAGCTCGCGGCAGGACGCCGCCTTCGCCTCCCAAACAATCCCCCAAAAATCCCCAAAAAATTCCCGAAAAAACTCCCCAAAAACTTCCAAAAAAAATCCCAAAAACAATCTCCCAGGAGCACTAAAAAAATTCCCAAAAAACCCGAAAAAATTCGCACGAAATCCGAAAAAAAAGGCGAAAAATTGGAAAAAAATCCGAAAAAAATCTGAAAAAAACCCCAAAAATCAAAAAAAAATCCCCAAAAAATTCCCCAAAACACTCCCCAAAAACTTCCAAAAAAATTCTTAAAAAAAAATCCCCCAGGAACACTAAAAAATTCCCAAAAAATCCGAAAAAATTTGCAAAAAATCCAATAAAAAAGCAAAAAATCTGAAAAAAATCCGAAAAAATTCCCAAAAATTCCCAAAAAATTCCCAAAAATTCCCAAATTAGATTTTGAAGAGCGCCGCCCATTTTCCGACGGTTTCCGGCAGGTTCTGTGCCTGATCACGGCGCCGGTGACGCTGATCCTGAGCTCGCAGCAGGACGCCGCCTTCGCCTTCGCCTCGCTGGCCGTCGTCTTCTCCTCCTACATCACCCTCGTCGTGCTCTTCGTGCCCAAGGTCGGGAGCTTTGGGGGAAAAAACGGGAATTTTGGGGCAATTTGGGGGGGTTTGAAATATTTTTTTATTTTTTTTTTATTTTTAATTTTGTTTTTTTGGGGTTTTTTTTTGGGCTGATCAGGCGCAGGGGGAAAAAAAGTGGGAAATATCAGGAAGAAATGGGAAAAAAGTCAGGGGAAAAATCAGGGGAAAAAATGGGGGAACACGTTAAAAAAGCAGGGGAAAAATGGTAAAAGAAGGAGGAAAAATCATCAGTGAAAAGTCGGAAAAAATTGGGAAGAAATTGGGAAAAAATGGGAAAAAATCGGGGAAAAATCGGGGAAAAAATAATAAAGAAATCGGGAAAAAAAAGGTAAAAAAGCAGGAAAAATCATCAGTGAAAAATCAGAAAAAAATGGGAAGAAATTGTGAAAAAATGGGGAAAAAATAGTAAAAAATAATTTTAAAAAACTTTAAAAATCAGGGGGAAAATGGTAAAAAAATCAGGAAAATCCTCAGTGGAAAATCAGAAAAAAATGGGAAGAAATTGTGAAAAAGTGGGAAAAAATTGTAAAAAATCAGCGAAAAAGTTATAAAAAAATTAGGGAAAAAATGGCAAAAAGTAGGAAAAATCCTCAGTGAAAAATCAGAAAAAATTGGGAAGAAATTGTAAAAAAATGGGAAAAAATGGGAACAAAATCAGGAAAAAAACCCTTAAAATCAGGGAAAAAAAATAATAAAAAATTGGGAAAAACGGGGAAAAAATTGGGAAAAAATGGGAAAAAAAAATCAGAAAAAAACCCCGTAAAAAATTGGAAAAAAATCAGAAAAAATCTGGGAAAATCGGGGAAAAATCCGGGAAAACTTGGGAATATTTTGGGAATATTTTGGGGCCGTTCTCGGCCGGCAGATGCGGCGTTTGATCACGCGGGGCGAGTGGCAGTCGGAGCAGCAGGACACGATGAAAACCGTAAAAAATCAGGACAAAAATCATTAAAAATCAGGAATGAACCCTTAAAAATTAGGGAAAAAATTCCATAAAAAATCAGGAAATAAATCCTAAAAGATCAGGAAAAAAATGGGGGGGAAAAAATCAAGAAAAAAATGGGGAAAAAATCAAGAAAAAAATGGGAAAAAATCGGGAAAAAATCGTAAAAAATCAGGGAAAAATCATAAAAAATCGGGGAAAAACCGGGAAAAATCGGGGAAAAATCCGGGAAAACTTGGGAATATTTTGGGAACATCGTGGGGCCGTTCTCGGCCGGCAGATGCGGCGCTTGATCACGCGGGGCGAGTGGCAGTCGGAGCAGCAGGACACGATGAAAACCGGCTCCTCCACCAACAACAACGAGGAGGAGAAGTCGCGGCTGCTGGAGAAGGAGAACCGCGAGCTGGAGAAGATCATCGCCGAGGTGCGCCGGGGCGCATCGGCAATTCCGGCACGGAAACCCCTCCGCCCGCCCCCTTCCTTCCTTCGCCGCCTTCTCCCGGTGTTTTCCTGGCTTTTTTCCTTTTTCCCCGTTGTTTTTCCTTCTTTTTCACCGTTTTCCCAAGGTTCCCCCCGTTTTTCCTCTTTTTTCCCCCTTTTCTTGAGGATTTTTCCCTTTATTTTCCTGGTTTTTTTTCCTTTTTTCCCGTTGTTTTTCCTTTCTCGTCGCCGTTTTCCCAAGGTTCCCCTCCCCCCTCTTTTTTCCCCATTTTTCCCCCTTTTCCTGAGGATTTTTCCCCTTTATTTTCATTTTTTTTTCCTTTTTTCCTGTTGTTTTTCCTTCCTTTTCACCGTTTTCCCGAGGTTCCCCCCGTTTTTCCTCTTTTTTTCCCCCTTTTCCTGAGCATTTTTCCCTTTATTTTCGTTTTTTTTCCTTTTTTCCCGTTGTTTTTCCTTTCTCGTCGCCGTTTTCCCAAGGTTCCCCTCCCCCCTCTTTTTTCCCCATTTTTCCCCCTTTTCCTGAGGATTTTTCCCCTTTATTTTTGGTTTTTGTCCTTTTTTCCCGTTGTTTTTCCTTCTTTTTCGCCGTTTTCCCGAGGTTCCCCCCGTTTTTCCTCTTTTTTTCCCCCTTTTCCTGAGCATTTTTCCCCTTTATTTTCGTTTTTTTTTTCCTTTTTTCCCGTTATTTTTCCTTCCTCGTCGCCGTTTTCCCGAGGTTCCCCTCCCCCCTCCTTTTTCCCTTTTTTTCCCCATTTTTCCCCCTTTTCCTGAGCATTTTCCCCTTTATTTTCGGTTTTTTTCCTTTTTCCCCGTTGTTTTTCCTTCTTTTTCGCCGTTTTCCCGAGGTTCCCCCCGTTTTTCCTCTTTTTTCCCCCTTTTCTTGAGGATTTTTCCCTTTATTTTCCTGGTTTTTTTTCCTTTTTTCCCGTTGTTTTTCCTTCTTTTTCGCTGTTTTCCCGAGGTTCCCCTCCCCCCTCTTTTTTCCCCTTTTTTCCCCCTTTTCCTGAGCATTTTCCCCTTTATTTTCGGTTTTTTTCCTTTTTCCCCATTTTTTTTCCTTCCTTTTCGCCGTTTTCCCGAGATTCCCCCCGTTTTTCTGGTTTTTCCCCCTTTTCCTGAGCATTTTTCCCCTTTATTTTCGTTTTTTTTTCCTTTTTTCCCGTTATTTTTCCTTCCTCGTCGCCGTTTTCCCGAGGTTCCCCTCCCCCCTCCTTTTTCCCTTTTTTTCCCCATTTTTCCCCCTTTTCCTGAGCATTTTCCCCTTTATTTTCGGTTTTTTTTCCTTTTTCCCCGTTGTTTTTCCTTCTTTTTCGCCGTTTTCCCGAGGTTCCCCCCGTTTTTCCTCTTTTTTCCCCCTTTTCTTGAGGATTTTTCCCTTTATTTTCCTGGTTTTTTTTCCTTTTTTCCCCATTGTTTTTCCTTCCTCGTGGCCGTTTTCCCAAAGTTCCCCTCCCCCCTCCTTTTTCCCCTTTTTTCCTCTTTTTTCCCCCTTTTCCTGAGCATTTTCCCCTTTATTTTTGGTTTTTGTCCTTTTTTCCCGTTATTTTTCCTTCCTTGTCGCCGTTTTCCCGAGGTTCCCCTCCCCTCTCCTTTTTCCCCTTTTTTCCGGTTTTTTCCTCTTTTCCTGAGGATTTTTCCCTTTATTTTCCTGGTTTTTTCCTTTTTTCCCCATTTTTTTTCCTTCCTTTTCGCCGTTTTCCCGAGGTTCCCCCCGTTTTTCTGGTTTTTCCCCCTTTTCCTGAGCATTTTTCCCTTTATTTTCCTGGCTTTTTTCCTCTTTTCCCCATTTTTTTTTCCTTCTTTTTCGCCGTTTTCCCGAGGTTCCCCTCCCCCTCCTTTTTTTCCCTTTTTTCCCCATTTTTCCCATTTTTTCTCCACCTTTCCCGATTTTTTCCCCGCTTTTCCCCATTTTTTTCCCCACTTCCCCCCCCACTCTTCCTGATTTTTTCCCCACTTTTCCTGAATTTTCCCCCCACTTTTCCCGATTTTTTTCCCACTTTTCCCAATTTTTTCCCCGCTTTTCCCAATTTTTTTCCCAGTATTTTTCCCCACTTTTCCCATTTTTTCCCCACTTTTCCTGATTTTTTCCCCCCACTTTCCCCAATTTTTTCCCCGCTTTTTCCGATTTTTTTTCCCCACTTTTCCCCCCACTTTCCCCAGTTTTTTTCCCCACTTTTCCCCCCACTTTCTCCCCGCTCTTCCCGATTTTTTTTCCCACTTTTCCCCATTTTTCCCCCCACTCTTCCCGATTTTTTCCCCCCACTTTCCCCAGTTTTTTCCCCCATTTTTCCCCCCGCTCTTCCCGATTTTTTCCCCACTTTTCCCCATTTTTTCTTTACTTTTCCCGATTTTTTCCCCCCACTTTCCCCAGTTTTTTTCCCCATTTTTCCCCCCGCTCTTCCCGATTTTTTTCCCCGCTTCCCCCCATTTTTTCTTTACTTTTCCCGACTTTTCCCCCTCCTGTTCCCGGCAGAAGGAGGAGCGCGTCTCGGAGCTGCGGCAGCAGCTGCAGGCGCGGCAGCAGCTCCAGCTCCGCTCCCGGCGCCGCCAATCCCGCGATTCCCGAGACTCCGAGAACCACCTGGGCTCCGGGCAGCGCGATTCCCGGGATTCCCGGGATTCCCAGAATTCCCAGCTGCCCGGGGGCAGCCTGGTGCGCTGCCTGGTGTCCGAGCAGGCCGAGAAGCTGGGCCGGGGCAATTGCGACGGCAGCCGCGTCCACCTGCTCTACAAATAGAGATTCCCCCGAGGAAATCCGGGAATTTCCGCCGAGGAATTCCCGGCATTCCGAGAGAAGACTTCCTGGGATTTACGGGAAAAAAAAAACACCCCAAAAAAACCGGGAGTTTTGGTGGGAAAACGGCGGGATTTTAGAGGGGGGGGGGAAAACACGATCAGGAAGTTTCGGTCAAAAGTTGGGAGAATTTGTGGCGGAAGATTCCTGGAATTCCCACAGGGAAGGACTTGGGATACACGTAGGAAAAATTCCTGGAAGTTTTGTGGAAAAATTCCCGGGATTGGCACGGAAAACATTCCAGGGGTTTATGTGGGAAAGAAATCCCTGGAATTCCTGTGGAAAAAGTCCCGGGATTCGCACAAAAAAAATTCCTGGAATTCACGTGGGGAAAAAAAAAACCCCCAGGAATTCATGTCCAAAAATTCCCAGAATTCCCAGCAGGAAGTTCCGAAAAATTCTGTAGAAAAACCCCCCGAATTCCCACCGAAAAATTCCCCGAATTCCCGCTGGAAAAAACCAGGAAGAGTCGGGTCAGTGACGGACCGAACAGGAATAAAAACTTGGGATCAGTCCCAAAAATCCTCGGAATTCTCCACAATCCTTCAACAAATCCCAAAAAATTCCCATTTTTTTTTTCCCTGCAGATATTCCCTGAATCCCAAAAAAATTCCCGTTTTCCTCCCAGAATTCCCAAAAAATCCTCCAGAATTCCCAGTTTTCCCCCGCAGCAATTCCCCAAAATTCCCGATTTTCCCACAAAATTCCCAAAGCTTTTCCCATTCCTCAGCAATTCCTGAAAAAACTCGACTCCTCCAACCTGGAAATTCCCGGAATTCCAAGAAAAAAGACGGGAAAAATCGGGATCAGGGCTGGAAATTCCCAAAAAAATCCCCAAAATTCCCCAAATTTCGCGTCTGGGATCCGGATTTTCCCAAAATTCCGGCGGAAAAATCGGGATCCTGCTGCTTCCCAAGGCTCCCAGTGGTACTTTGGGGGGATTTTTTGGGAATTTTGGGGGATTTTGGGGAATTTTGGGAGGTGGGGAAGGGATGGGAGGGCTTGGATCAGGGGTGGGGGCGGAATTCCTAAAAAAATTTGTGGAATTTCCGGAAAAATTTCGCGGAATTGTCAAAAAACTGTTTAAAAATCCGAGAGTTTAAATAAAGGTTTTAAGGATTCCTTAAAAAATGTCCAAAATTCCACGAAAACCCTCAGAATTCCCCAAAAAATCGGATGCAGAACCCCCAGAATTCCTTAAAAACCCCCAGAATTCCAAAGAAAATCCCACGAAAACCCAAATTCCCAAGAAATCCCACAAAAACCCCAAAATTCCCCCAAAAAAATCCCACAAAAAATCTCTTGGAATTCCCCAAAAAATCTCCTAAAACCTCCAGAATTCCCGCAAAAATCTCCAGATTTCCCCCCAGAATTCCCACAAATCCTCTTAAAACCCCAAAATTCCCCAAATTTCCCCCAAAATTCCCAAATTTCCCCTCAAAACTCCCAAATTTTCCCATTTTCCCTCCAAAATTCCCATTTTTCCTCACTTTTCCTTTTAAAATTCCCAAATTTTCCCATTTTCCCCCAAAATTCCTGTTTTTCCTCATTTTTCCTTTTAAAATTCCCAAATTTTCCCATTTTCCCCCAAAATTCCCGTTTTTCCTCATTTTTCCTTTTAAAATTCCCGAATTTTCCCATTTTTCTCCCCAAAATTCCCATTTTTTCCCCCCAAAATCCCAAAATTCCCCCAAAAATCCCCCGAATCTCCCGGGCAGGTTCCAACTCCGTGGTTTTTATTTGGGAAAAGCTCCAGATTTTGGGGGATTTGGGGGTTTTTTTGGGAATTTTAACGGTTGGATTTGGCCACGCGCTCCAGCTCGTCTTTCTTCTTGATGGCGTAGGAGTTGGAGGAGCCCTGGAAAAAAGGGGGGAAATTTGGGAATTTTGGGGGAATTTGGGAATTTTGGGGGAAATTTGGGAAAATCTGGGAATTTTGGGAGAATTTTGGGGAGAAATTTGGGAATTTTGGGGGAAATTTGGGAATTTTGGGGGGAATTTTGGGAGAATTTTGGGGGGAAATTTGGGAATTTTGGGGGAAAATTGGGAAAATTTGGGAGTTTTGGGGGGGGAAATGGAGATTTTGGAGGGGAAAATGGGAATTTTGGGGGAAATTTGGGGAAATTTGGGAGTTTTGGGGGAAAATGGGAATTTTGGGGGAAATTTGGGGATTTTGGGGGGAAAAGGGAATTTTGGGGAGAAAAGGGAGAAAATAAGGAAAAAAGACAAAAATCATGAATAAAGAGTAAAAAAACGGGAAAAAAGTGGGAAAAAGTGGAAAAAATGGGAAAAAAGGAAAAAAATAAGGAAATAAACCTAAAAATCATGAACAAATAGTAAAAAAATAGAAAAAAGTGGGAAAAAAGTGGAAAAAATGGGGAAAAAAGGGAGAAAATAAGGAAAAAAAAGACAAAAATCATGAACAAAGAATAAAAAATGGGAAAAGAGTGGGAAAATGGGAAAAAAGAGAGAAAATAAGGAAAAAAAAGACAAAAATCATTAACGAAGAGTAAAAAAAGGGAAAAAAGTGGGAAATAAAGCGGAAAAAAAACGGGAAAAAGTGGAAAAAATGGGGGAAAAGGGAGAAAATAAGGGGAAAAAAGACAAAAATCACAAACAAAGAGTAAAAAAGGGGAAAAAAGTGGAAAAAGTGGAAAAAATGGGGATAAAGGGAGAAAATAGGGAAAAAAAAGACAAAAATCACGAACAAAGAGTAAAAAAACGGGAAAAAGTGGAAAAAATGGGGGAAAAGGGAGGAAATAAAGAAAAAAAGACAAAAATCATGAATAAAGAGTAAAAAAATGGGAGAAAAGTGGGAAAAAGTGAAAAAAATGGGAAAAAGAGAGAAAAGGGAAAAAAAAGACAAAAATCACGAATAAAGAGTAAAAAAATGGGAGAAAAGTGGGAAAAAGCGGAAAAAATGGGAAAAAAGAGAGAAAAGGAAAAAAAAGAAAAATCATGAACAAAGAGTAAAAAAATGGGAAAAAAGGGGGAAAATGGGAAAAAAGAGAGAAAATAAGGAAAAAAAAAGACAAAAATCATGAATAAAGAGTAAAAAAACGGGAAAAAGTGGAAAAAATGGGGGAAAAACAGAGGAAATAAGGAAAAAAAGACAAAAATCATGAATAAAGAGCAAAAAAATGGGAAAAAACTGTGAAAAAGTGGAAAAAATGGGGAAAAACGGGAGGAAAATAAGGGAAAAAACCCCAAAATCATGAAAAAGAATTAAAAAAGGGGAAAAAGTGGGAAAAACGGGAAAAAAGAGAGAAAAAGAAAAAAAACCCCCAAAATCATGAATAAGCAGTAAAAAAATGGGAAAAAAGTGGGAAAAAAAGCGGAAAAAAAACGGGAAAAAAGCGGGGAAAAAGCGGGAAAAAGCGGGAAAAAGTGGGAAAAAGCGGGCAAAAGGGATTTCTGGGAATTCTGGGCTGGAGCCCGGGGGAATTCCCTCACCTTGGCGGCGTTGATGAGCTCGTCAGCCAGGCACTCGGCGATGGTTTTGATGTTGCGGAAGGCGGCCTCGCGGGCGCCCGTGCACAGCAGCCAGATGGCCTGGAACGACACGGAATTTTGGGGGGAAAAGTCAGGATTTTGGGGAAAAACGGGGTTGGAGAGGGCGGAAAGGGAGAAAGGAGGTGATGGAGAAAAAAAAAACGGGGAGAAACGGGGGAAAAATGAGGGAAAAACGGGGGGAAAAGGGGAAAAATGGGGGGAAATTGGGGAAATGGGAGGGAAGTGGAGGAGTTTGGGGAGAAAATGAGGGTTTGGGGGGAAAAATGAGGATTTTGGGGAAAGTGGGGAGTTTGGGGAGGAAGAAAAGGGAATTTGGGGGGAATTGGGGAAAAAAAAGGGTGTAAAAAAAAATCTGGAAAAACACTAAAAAAATCAGGGAAAATTAGAGAAAATTGGCCAAAAAATTGTCAAAAACCAGGAAAAAAATCAGGAAAAAACCAGAAAAATCTGGAAAAACACTAAAAATATCAGGGAAAAATCATTGAAAAATTGGCCAAAAAATTGACAAAAAATAGAAAAAAAAAAATCAGGAAAAAACCAGAAAAAAAACGGGGAAACACACTAAAAAAAATCAGGGAGAAATCATCGAAGATTGGCCAAAAAATCAGGAAAAAAATCAGGAAAAACATCTGGAAAAACACTAAAAAAACCACGGAAAAATCATCAAAAATTGGCCAAAGAATTGTAAAAAAATAGAAAACAATCAGGAACAGAAAAAAATCTGGAAAAACACTAAAAAAATCAGGGAGAAATTAGAGAAAATTGGCCAAAAAATTGTCAAAAACCAGGAAAAAAATCAGGAACAAAATCAGAAACAAAACGGAAAAAAATCTGGAAAAACACTAAAAAAATCAGGGAGAAATTAGAGAAAATTGACCAAAAAATTGTCAAAAACCAGGGAAAAAAATCAAGAAAAAAAATCAGGAAAAACACTAAAAAAATCAGGGAGAAATTAAAGAAAATTGGCCAAAAAAATTGTCAAAAACCAGGAAAAAAATCAGGAACAAAATCAGAAACAAAACGGAAAAAAATCTGGAAAAACACTAAAAAAATCAGGGAGAAATTACAGAAAATTGACCAAAAAATTGTCAAAAACCAGGGAAAAAAATCAAGAAAAAAAATCAGGAAAAACACTAAAAAAATCAGGGAGAAATTAGAGAAAATTGGCCAAAAAATTGTCCAAAACCAGGGAAAAAAATCAAGAAAAAAAATCAGGAAAAACACTAAAAAAATCAGGGAGAAATTAGAGGAGATTGGCCAAAAAATTGTCAAAAACCAGGAAAAAAATCAGGAACAAAATCAGAAACAAAATGGAAAAAAATCTGGAAAAACACTAAAAAAATCAGGGAGAAATTAAAGAAAATTGGCCAAAAAATTGTCAAAAACCAGGAAAAAAATCAGGAACAAAATCAGAAACAAAACGGAAAAAAATCTGGAAAAACACTAAAAAAATCAGGGAGAAATTAGAGAAAATTGGCCAAAAAATTGTCAAAAACCAGGAAAAAAATCAAGAAAAAAAATCAGGAAAAACACTAATAAATCAGGGAGAAATTAGAGAAAATTGGCCAAAAAATTGTCAAAAAATCAGAAAAAAAATCAGGAAAAACGCTAAAAAAAATCGGAAAAATTACAGAAAATTGCCCAAAAAAAACGTCAAAAATTCGAAAAAAATCAGGAAAATCCGGGAAAAAACGGGGAAAAGGAGATAAAATGAGGGAATTTGCGGGAATGAAGGAAGGAAATTGAGAGGACCTGGTTGACCCTGCGGAGGGGGGACACGTCCACGGCCTGGCGGCGCACGGTGCCGGCGCGGCCGATGCGGGTGGAATCCTCCCGAGGGCCGGAGTTGATGATGGCGTTCACCAAAACCTGCAGGGGGTTCTGCGGGAAAACAGCGAGGAGCGGCCGGAATTATCCCCGGAAAAATTCCCGGGGGGGAAAAAAAAACTCCGAACGGGGGGTTTGTGTTTCCTGCCGGAGTTCGGGGGGTTTGCCACGGTTTTAACGCGGTTTGTCCCGAAAAAATCCCGGTTTTCCCCGGGAAAAATCACGTGTTTACCCCAGTTTCCCCCCCTAAAAATCCCGATTTTACCCTTTTTCCCCCTAAAAATCCCAATTTTACCCTTTTTCCCCCTAAAAATCCCGATTTTACCCTTTTTCCCCCTAAAAATCCCAATTTTAGCCTTTTTCCCCCTAAAAATCCCAATTTTACCCTTTTCCCCCTAAAAATCCCGATTTTACCCTTTTTCCCCCTAAAAATCCCAATTTTAGCCCTTTTCCCCCTAAAAATCCCAATTTTACCCTTTTCCCCCTAAAAATCCCGATTTTACCCTTTTCCCCCTAAAAATCCCGATTTTACCCTTTTCCCCTTGAAAATCCCAATTTTACCCCTTTTTCCCCTAAAAATCCCAATTTTACCCCTTTTCCCCCTAAAAATCCCGATTTTACCCTTTCCCCCCCTAAAAATCCCAACTTTAGCCTTTTTCCCCCTGAAAATCCCAATTTCCCCCCTAAAAATCCCATTTTTCCCCCCAAAATCTCATTTTTCCCTGTTTTCCCAATAAAAATCCCAACTTCCCCCTAAAAATCCCAATTTCCGCCCTAAAAGTCCCAATTTTACCCTTTTCCCCCCTAAAAATCCCCTTTTCCCCCTAAAAACCCCACCAGAAAAACCCCAAACCTGCATTTTTCCGCCCCTTTTCCCCCCAAAAATCCCACTTGTCCCCCTAAAAATCCCAATTTTACCCTTTTCCCCCCACAAATCCCATTTTCCCCCATTTTCCCCCTAAAACTCCCCATTTCCCCCCTCAAAACCCCACCAAAAAACCCCCAAACCCGCATTTTTCCGCCCCTTTTCCCCCCAAAAATCCCATTTTTTCCCCTAAAAATCCCATTTTTTCCCCATTTTCCCCCCTAAAAATCCCATTTTTCCCCGTTTTCCCCCCCAAAACTCCCCTTTCCCCCCTCAAAACCCCACAAAAAAAAACCCAAACCCGCATTTTTCCGCCACTTTTCCCCCAAAAAGTCCCATTTTTCCCCCTAAAAATCCCAATTTTACCCTTTTCCCCCTGAAAATCCCAATTCTCCCACTAAAAATCCCATTTTTCCGCCCCTTTTCCCCCAAAAAATCCCATTTTTTCCCCTAAAATCCCATTTTTTCCCTATTTTCCCCCCTAAAAATCCCATTTTTTCCCCATTTTCCCCCCTAAAAATCCCATTTTTCCCTTTTCCCCCCCACAAATCCCAATTTTCCCCATTTCCCCCCCAAAACTCCCCATTTCCCCCCTCAAAACCCCACCAAAAAACCCCAAACCCGCATTTTTCCGCCCCTTTTCCCCCCAAATCCCCGTTTTTCCCCCAATTTCCCCCCGAAAATCCCAATTTTACCCTTTTCCCCCTGAAAATCCCAATTCTCCCACGAAAAATCCCATTTTTCCGTCACTTTTCCCCCAAAAAATCCCATTTTTTCCCTATTTTCCCCCCTAAAAATCCCGATTTTACCCTTTTCCCCTGAAAATCCCAATTCTCCCACTAAAAATCCCATTTTTCCGTCACTTTTCCCCCAAAAAATCCCATTTCTTCCCTATTTTCCCCCCTAAAAATCCCAATTTTACCTTTTACCCCCCCAAAAATCCCTTTTTTTCCCCAAAAAATCCCATTTTTTCCCCATTTTCCCCCATTTCCCCCCCAAAACTCCCCTTTCCCCCTCAAAACCCCACCAAAACCCCCAACTCACATTATTCCGCCGCTTTTCCCCCCCAAAATCCCATTTTTTCCCCTAAAAATCCCATTTTTTCCCTATTTTCCCCCCCTAAAAATCCCAATTTTACCTTTTCCCCCCTAAAAATCCCATTTTTCCCCATTTTTCCCCATTTCCCCCCTAAAACTCCCCTTTCCCCCTCAAAACCCCACCAAAAAACCCCCAAACCCACATTTTTCTGCCCCTTTTCCCCCAAAAAATCCCATTTTTTCCCCTAAAAATCCCATTTTTTCCCAATTTTCCCCCCTAAAAATCCCATTTTACCCTTTTCCCCCCACAAATCCCATTTTTCCCCATTTCCCCCCCAAAACTCCCCATTTCCCCCCTCAAAACCCCACCAAAAAACCCCAAACCCGCATTTTTCCGCCCCTTTTCCCCCCGAAATCCCCGTTTTTCCCCCAATTTCCCCCCGAAAATCCCAATTTTACCTTTTTTCCCCCTGAAAACCCCATTTTCCCCCATTTTCCCCTGAAAATCCTAATTCTCCCACTAAAAATCCCATTTTTCCGCCACTTTTCCCCCAAAAAATCCCATTTTTTCCCTGTTCTCCCCCCTAAAAATCCCAATTTTACCTTTTACCCCCCCAAAAATCCCATTTTTACGCCACTTTTCCCCCTAAAAATCCCATTTTTACGCCACTTTTCCCCCCTAAAAATCCCATTTTTCCCCATTTTCCCCCCTAAAAATCCCATTTTTCCCCCATTTCCCCCCCACAAATCCCATTTTTCCCCATTTCCCCCCCCAAAACTCCCCCTTTCCCCCCTCAAAACCCCCCCAAACCCCCATTTTTCCACCCTTTCCCCCCCAAATCCCCGTTTCCGCCCCGATTTTCCCCGTTTTTTCTTTTCCCCCCGGAATCTTTTCCCCGGAGCAACGCCCCCACCTCGCCGGTGAGCAGGTGGATGATCTCGAAGGCGTGTTTGACGATCCGCACCGTCATCAGCTTCTTGCCGTTGTTCCTGCCGTGCATCATCATGGAGTTGGTGAGGCGCTCCACGATGGGGCACTGCGCCTTGCGGAAACGCTTGGCGGCGTAGCGCCCCGCCGAGTGCGGCAGGTACTTGGCGTATTTCTCCTTCACCGCGATGTAATCCTGGCAAAAACGGGAAGTTCGGGATGAGATTCAAAGAATCGGGACAAAAAATTCCCGGAGAAAATCGGTGAAAGTTCCGAAAAAACGCGGATTTTTTGGCCAAAACCGCGCAAAAAAATCGGAATTTTTTCCCGCCCTGCCTCAAAATAAAAAGACACTCGGGACGTTTCTCCCTCATTGTGGTGTGATCCTGGAAAATTAAGATGTTTTGGGGAATTTCAGGAACCCAGCGAAGGTTTGGAATAGAAAAAAATCCTGGAATTTCAGCGGAAATCGCCAAAAAAGAAAATCGGGATTTTTGTTTTTCAGTCGCGGAGCGCCCCGCCGAGTGCGGCAGGTACTTGGCGTATTTCTCCTTCACCGCGATGTAATCCTGGCAAAAGCGGGAAGTTCGGGGTTGGATTTTAGAGTCGGGACAAAAAAATCCCGAAGAAAATATGGATTTTTTTTGGCCAAAACCGCGCAAAAAAATCGGAATTTTTTTCCCCCCTCCGCCTCAACAAAAAGACACTCGGGACGTTTCTCCCTCGTTATGATGTGATCCTGAAAAATTAGGATGTTTTGGGGAATTTCAGGAACCCAGCGAAGGTTTGGAATAGAAAAAAATCCTGGAATTTCAGTGGAAATCGCCAAAAAAGAAAATCGGGATTTTTGTTTTTCGGTCGCGGAGCGCCCCGTTGAGCGGGGCAGGTACTTGGCGTATTTTCTCCTTCACCGCGATGTAATCCTGGCAAAAGCGGGAAGTTCGGGGTTGGATTTTAGAGTCGGGACAAAAAAATCCCGAAGAAAATCGGTGAAAGTTCCGAAGAAACGCGGATTTTTTGGCCAAAACCGCGCAAAAAAATTGGAATTTTTTCCCCCCTCCGCCTCAACAAAAAGACACTCGGGACGTTTCTCCCTCATTGTGGTGTGATCCTGGAAAATTAGGATATTTTGGGGAATTTCAGGAACCCAGCGAAAGTTTGGAATAGAAAAAAATCCGGGAATTCCAGCGGAAATCGCCAAAAAAGAAAATCGGGATTTTTGCTTTTCAGTCGCGGAGCGCCCCGTTGAGCGGGGCAGGTACTTGGCGTATTTCTCCTTCACCGCGATGTAATCCTGGCAAAAGCGGGAAGTTCGGGGTTGGATTTTAGAGTCGGGACAAAAAAATCCCGAAAAAAATATGGATTTTTTTTGGCCAAAACCGCGCAAAAAAATCGGAATTTTTTCCCCCCCCTCCGCCTCAACAAAAAGACACTCGGGACGTTTCTCCCTCGTTATGATGTGATCCTGGAAGATTGGGATATTTTGGGGAATTTCAGGAACCCAGCGAAGGTTTGGAATGGAAATAAATCCCGGAATTCCTGCGGAAATCGCCAAAAAAAAAAAAAATCGGGATTTTTATTTTTCGGTCGCGGAACGGCCGGGCGGAGCGAAGGAGGACGGAGCCGAGGTGTTCGCCCTTTGTTGCGATGCAATCCTGGGATTTCAGGGAGTTTCTTGGAATTTTTAGGGGTTGGCTTTAGAGGTTCGAGCCCCAAAAATCCCGAAATTCCCGTGAAAATCCCCGGAAAATTCACAAAAATCCCCCGAAATTCCTTTTTTTGGTCGCGGAGCGCCCCGTTGAGCGGGGCAGGTACTCGGCCTGTTTCTCCCTTCGCTGTGATGTAATCCCGGAAAAATTGGGAAGTTTTGGGAATTTTAGGGCTGGAACCGAAAAAAAAAACCCGGAAAAAATCCGGCGAGATTCAAAAAAAAATGGGGAAATTTGAGGGAAAACTCCACGGAAAAAAAATGGAATTTCTTCCGGCCGCGTAAAACGTACAGAGAGACTCGGCGCGTTTCTCCCTCACTGGGACGTAAAACCAGGAATTCCGGGAATTTCGGGGGATTTGTTGGGAATTCTCGGGTTGGATTGAGGGGTTTGAGCCCCAAAAACCCAAAAAAAAAAAAACCAACCCAAAAGTTCCAGCCCCGGAATTCCCTCAGGAATTTTGGGAATTCCCACGTACGTAAAAACTTCAAGTCCAGCCCCAAATTCTGGCGGAATCTGAATTCCAGCCCCGAATTCCCTCCGGAATTCTCACAAAATTCCCGAGTCCAACCTCAGATTTCCACCAAAAAATTCTGGGAATTCCCCCACCTGCAGGAAAACTTCAATCCCTGCCTCCGTTTCCCTCTGGAATTCCCAATTCCAACCTCAAATTCTCCTCAAATTTCTCAATCCCAACCCCAAATTCTCATGGAATTCTCATTTCCAGCCCCAAATTCCCTCAAATTTCTCATTTCCAGCCCCAAATTCCCTCAAATTTCTCAATTCCAGCCCCAAATTCTCATGGAATTCTCAATTCCAACCCCAAATTCCCTCAAATTTCTCAATTCCAGCCCCAAATTCCATGGAATTCTCATTTCCAGCCCCAAATTCCCTCACATTTCTCATTTCCAGTCCCAAATTCCCTCACATTTCTCAATCCCAACCCCAAATTCTCCGGGAATTCTCAATCCCAGCCCCAAATTCCCTCACATTTCTCATTTCCAGTCCCAAATTCCTTCAAATTTCTCAATTCCAACCCCAAATTCTCCGGGAATTCTCAAAGCCGGCCCGGAATTCCCACAGAATTCCAGGAATTTCCCCACCTGCAGGGAGATGTCGTTGATCTGCACGTCGTCCGTGCTCCATTTCCCGAAGAGTTTGATGTCCGGGGTCTCCGTCACGGCCGGGGCTGTCTCCCAATCCGTCATGCTGGGGGGGAAAAATGGGAAAAAATTGGGAAAAAAATCGGGAAAAAACGGGAAAAGGGAAGGGTCAGATGGCGGCTTTGCCGACCTGGACCCTGTTATCCCACTCTGGATTCTTTTTTCCCACTTCTTTCCTCATTTTTCCCTTTTTATTCCCCCTTTTCCCACATTTTCCCCACTTCCCCCCCCCCCCCGGTTTTCCCACTTTTTCCCTCATTTTTCCATCCCTCTCCCCCCATTTTTCCCACTTTTTCCCGTTTGTCCCACAGATTTCCTCGGTTTTTCCCCGCTCTGGATCCCTCTTTTCCCACTGGATCCCTTTTTTCCGTTTTTTTCCTCCTTTTTCTCCCTCTTTTCCCCCTTTTCCCCACTCTGGATCCCTCTTTTCCCACTGGATCCCTTTTTTTCCGTTTTTTTCCTCCTTTTTCTCCCTCTTTTCCCCCTTTTCCCCGCTCTGGATCCCTCTTTTCCCACTGGATCCCTTTCCCCCCATTTTCTCTACTTTTTTCCCACTCCGGATCCCATTTTCCTGACCTGGATCCCCATTTTCCTCCTGTTTTCCCACTTTTTATCCCATTTTCCCAACCTGGACCCCCTTTTCCCACTATTTCCCCTTCCCCCCCCCGCATTTTTTCCCACTTTTTTCCCATTATTTCCCAGCTTTTTCCCCTTTATTTCCCCTTTTATTCCCGAAAATCCCCTTTTCCTCACTCTACCCCCACATTTCCCACTCTTAATCCCCCTTTCCCTATTCCTTCCCCCACTTTAAATCCCGTTTTCCCGCAATTCCCCCACTTTACACCTCTTTTTCCACCCCTCCTCCTTTCCCCAACCCTCATCCCCCTTTTTTCCTCCTCTTCCCCTCCCTAAACGCCCCAATCCCACCAATCCCAACCAAAACCCTTTAACTTAAAACCCCAAAAAAGAAAAAAGAAAAACCGCGGGAGTGACATTTCCCCTCACGCTTCCCCTCATGGCCGCTCCCCCCCCACCCCCACCCCGCCTTCCATCCCCATTTCCCCCCTTCCCCCGCCCTCATTTCCACTTCGCCGCCTTCCCCGCCCTTATTTTCCCCTCACAAATCCCGATTTTCCCGGATAATTCCCGTTTTTCCCCGGAAAACTCCCGGTTTTTCCGCGCTCTCTCCCCACTCACATGGCGGCGGCTCCGGCTCCGACTCAGCCGAAAGGGCGCTACGGGGCTTCCCGGCCGCTTATATAGCGCGCAGGGGTTCACTTCCGGTCGCCGATGCGCCGGTTTCCTGTACGGCACCAGGATGCCGCCATTGCTCTTCCTCATA
>NW_027094993.1:0-40046 GCF_029207755.1 Chamaea fasciata | reverse complement strand
TACAATCCCGAACGGAAAATAAAGGATTTCTTCCAGATGCAAGCTGCCACAGGCTGGAAGACTAGTTTCCCTTGAAGGGCCAAAGGCCTCCTACAGACTGACATCAGGCACCTGGGCAGCTGACTTTACTTACCCCTGGAAACAGGCCATCATTTGTGCCCAACTCCCTCTGCCGGTCACCTGGCCTTGGCCACCTACAATCCCGAACGGAACAGGATTTCTTCCAGATGCAAGCTGCCACAGGCTGGAAGCCTGGCTTCCCATAGAGGGCCAAAGGCCTCCTACAAACTGACATCAGGCACCTGGGCAGCTGACTTTACTTACCCCTGGAAACAGGCCATCAGTTGTGCCGAACTCCCTCTGCCGAGCACCTGGCCTCGGCCACCCACAATCCTGAACGGAACAGGATTTCTTCGCGATGCAAGCTGCCACAAGCTGGAAGCCTGGCTTCCATGGAGGGCCAAAGGCCTCCTACAAACTGACATCAGGCACCTGGGCAGCTGACTTTACTTACCCCTGGAAACAGGCCATCCTTTGTTCCCAACTGCTGCAGCAGGGCACCAGGCCTCGGCCACCTACAATCCCAAACGGAACAGGATTTCTTCAAGATGCAAGGTGCCACAAGCTGGAAGCCTGGCTTCCCATGGAGGGCCAAAGGCCTCCTACAAACTGACATCAGGCACCTGGGCAGCTGACTTTACTTACCCCTGGAAACAGGCCATCTTTGTGCCCAACTCCCTCTGCCGGGCACCAGGCCTCGGCCACCTACAATCCCGAGTGGAACAGGATTTCTTCCAGATGCAAGCTGCCACAAACTGGAAGACTGGCTTCCCTTCGAGGGCCAAAGGCCTCCTACAAACTGACATCAGGCACCTGGGCAGCTGACTTTACTTACCTCTGGAAACAGGCCATCCTTTGTGCCCAACTCTTTCTGCTGGGCACCTGGCCTCGGACACCTACAATCCCGAACGGAAAAGGATTTCTTCGCGATGCAAGCTGCCACAAGCTGGAAGCCTGGCTTCCCATGGAGGGCCTAAGGCCTGCTACAAACTGACATCAGGCACCTGGGCAGCTGACTTTACTTACCCCTGGAAACAGGCCATCCTTTGTGCCCAACTCCCTCTGCCACGCACCTGGCCTCGGCACCTACAATCCCGAGCAGAACAGCATTTCTTCAAGATGCAAGCTGCCACAAACTGGAAGACTAGATTGCCTTGGAGGGCCAAAGGCCTCCTACAAACTGACATCAGGCACCTGGGCAGCTGACTTTACTTACCCCTGGAAACAGGCCATCCTTTGTTCCCAACTCCCTTAGCCGGGTACCAGGCCTCGGCCACCTACGATCCCAAACGGAACAGGATTTCTTCCAGATGCAAGCTGCCACAAGCTGGAAGCCTGGCTGCTCTTGGAAAGCCAAAGGCCTCCTACAAACTGACATCAGGCACCTGGGCAGCTGACTTTACTTACCCATGAAAACAGGCCATCCTTTGTGCCCAACTCCCTCTGCCGGGCACCAGGCCTCGGCCACCTACAATCCCGAATGGAACAGGATTTCTTCCAGATGCAAGCTGCCACAAACTGGAAGACTAGTTTTCCCTTGAAGGGCCAAAGGCCTCCTACAAACTGCCATCAGGCACCTGGGCAGCTGACTTTTCTTACCCCTGGAAACAGGCCATCATTTGTGCCCAACTCCCTCTGCCGGGCACCAGGCCTCGGCCACCTACAATCCCAAACGGAACAGGATTTCTTCCAGATGCAAGCTGCGTCAAGCTGGAAGCCTGGCTTTTATTGGAGGGCCAAAGGCCTGCTACAAACTGACATCAGGCACCTGGGCAGCTGACTTTACTTACCCCTGGAAACAGGCCATCCTTTGTGCCCAGTTTCCTCTGCCGGGCACCAGGCCTCGGCCACCTACGATCCCAAACGGAACAGGATTTCTTCCAGATGCAAGCTGCCTCAGGCTGGAAACCTGGCTTCCCATAGAGGGCCAAAGGCCTCCTACAAACTGACATCAGGCACCTGGGCAGCTGACTTTACTTACCCCTGGAAACAGGCCATCATTTGTGCCCAACTCCCTCTGCCGGGCACCTGGCCTCGGCCACCTACAATCCCGAGCAGAACAGCATTTCTTCAAGATGCAAGCTGCCACAAACTGGAAGACTAGTTTCCCTTGAAGGGCCAAAGTCCTCCTACAAACTGACATCAGGCACCTGGGCAGCTGACTTTACTTACCCCTGGAAACAGGCCATCATTTGTGCCCAACTCCCTCTGCCGGGCACCAGGCCTCGGCCACCTACAATCCCGAACGGAACAGGATTTCTTCCAGATTCAAGCTGCCACAAGCTGGAAGCCTGGCTTCCCATGGACGGCCAAAGGCCTCCTACAAACTGACATCAGGCACCTCGGCAGCTGACTTTACTTACCCCTGGAAACAGGCCATCCTTTGTGCCCAACTCCCACTGCCGGGCACCTGGCCTCGGCCACCTACAATCCCGAACGGAAAAAGGATTTCTTCCAGATGCAAGCTGCCACAGGCTGGAAGAATAGTTTCCCTTGAAGGGCCAAACGCCTCCTACAAACTGACATCAGGCACCTGGGCAGCTGACTTTACTTACCCCTGGAAACAGGCCATCATTTGTGCCCAACTCCCTCTGCCGGTCACCTGGCCTTGGCCACCTACAATCCCGAACGGAACAGGATTTCTTCCAGATGCAAGCTGCCACAGGCTGGAAGCCTGGCTTCCCATAGAGGGCCAAAGGCCTCCTACAAACTGACATCAGGCACCTGGGCAGCTGACTTTACTTACCCCTGGAAACAGGCCATCAGTTGTGCCGAACTCCCTCTGCCGAGCACCTGGCCTCGGCCACCCACAATCCCGAACGGAACAGGATTTCTTCGCGATGCAAGCTGCCACAAGCTGGAAGACTTGCTTCCCTTGGAGGGCCAAAGGCCTCCTACAAACTGACATCAGGCACCTGGGCAGCTGACTTTACTTAACCCTGGAAACAGTCCATCATTTGTGCCCAACTCCCTCTGCCAGGCACCTGGCCTCGGCCACCTACAATCCCGAGCAGAACAGGATTTCTTCCAGATGCAAGCTGCCACAAACTGGAAGAATAGCTGCCCTTGGAAGGCCAAAGGCCTCCTACAAACTGACACCAGGCACCTGTGCAGCTAACTTTACTTACCCCTGGAAACAGGCCATCCTTTGTTCCCAACTACCTCTGCCGGGCACCTGGCCTCGGCCACCTACAATCCCGAACGGAACAGCATTTCTTCCAGATGCAAGCTGCCACAAGCTGGCAGCCAGTCTTCCCATGGAGGGCCAAAGGCCTGCTACAAACTGACATCAGGCACCTGGGCAGCTGACTTTACTTACCCCTGGAAACAGGCCATCCTTTGTGCCCAACTCCCTCTGCCGGGCACCAGGCCTCGGCCACCTACAATCCCGAACGGAACAGGATTACTTCCAGATGCAAGCAGCCACAAGCTGGAAGCCTGGCATCCCATGGAGGAACAATAGCCACCTGCAAACTGACATCAGGCACCTGGGCAGCTGACTTTACTTACCCCTGGAAACAGGCCATCCTTTGTGCCAAACTCCATCTCCCGGGCACCAGGCCTCGGCCACCTACAATCCCGAACGGAAGAGGATTACTTCCAGATGCAAGCAGCCACAAGCTGGAAGCCTGGCATCCCATGGAGGAACAATAGCCACCTGCAAACTGACATCAGGCACCTGGGCAGCTGACTTTACTTACCCCTGGAAAGAGGCCATCGTTGTGCCCAACTCCCTCTGCCGGGCACCTGGCCTCGGCCACCCACAATCCCGAACGGAACAGGATTTCTTCGCGATGCAAGCTGCCACAAACTGGAAGACTTGCTTGCCGTGGAGGGCTAAAGGCCTCCTACAAACTGACATCAGGCACCTGGGCAGCTGACTTTACTTACCCCTGGAAACAGGCCATCCTTTGTGCCCAACTCCGTCTGCCGGGCACCTGGCCTCGGCCACCTACAATCCCGAACGGAACAGGATTTCTTCCAGATGCAAGCTGCCACAAGCTGGAAGCCTGGCTTCCCATGGAGGGCCAAAGGCCTCCTACAAACTGACATCAGGCACCTGGGCAGCTGATTTTACTTACCCCTGGAAACAGGCCATCCTTTGTGCCCAACTCCCACTGCCGGGCACCTGGCCTCGGCCACCTACAATCCCGAACGGAAAAAGGATTTCTTCCAGATGCAAGCTGCCACAGGCTGGAAGACTAGTTTCCCTTGAAGGACCAAACGCCTCCTACAAACTGACATCAGGCACCTGGGCAGCTGACTTTACTTACCCCTGGAAACAGGCCATCATTTGTGCCCAACTCCCTCTGCCGGGCACCAGGCCTCGGCCACCTACAATCCCAAACGGAACATGATTTCTTCCAGAAGCAAGCTGCCACAAGCTGGAAGGCTGGCTTCCCTTGGAGGGCCAAAGGCCTCCTACAAACTGACATCAGGCACCTGGGCAGCTGACTTTACTTACCCCTGGAAACAGGCCATCCTTTGTGCCCAATTTCCTCTGCCGGGCACCTGGCCTCAGCCACCTACAATCCCAAACGGAACAGGATTTCTTCCAGATGAAAGCTGCCACAAGCTGGAAGCCTGGCTTCCCATGGAGGGCCAAAGGCCTCCTACAAACTGACATCAGGCACCTGGGCAGATGACTTTACTTACCCCTGGAAACAGGCCATCATTTGTGCCCAACTCCCTCTACCAGGCACCTGACCTCGGCCACCTACAATCCCGAGTAGAACAGCATTTCTTCAAGATGCAAGCTGCCACAAGCTGGAAGCCAGGCTTCCCATGGAGGGCCAAAGGCCTGCTACAAGCTGACATCAGGCACCTGGGCAGCTGACTTTACTTATCCCTGGAAACAGGCCATCCTTTGTGCCCAACTCCCTCTGCCGAGCACCTGGCCTCGGCCACCTACAATCCCGAACGGAACAGCATTTCTTCCAGATGCAAGCTGCCACAAGCTAGCAGCCAGTCTTCCCATGGAGGGCCAAAGGCCTGCTACAAACTGACATCAGGCACCTGGGCAGCTGACTGTACTTACCCCTGGAAACAGGCCATCCTTTGTGCCCAACTCCCTCTGCCGGGCACCAGGTCTCGGCCACCTACAATCCCGAACGGAACAGGATTTCTTCCAGATTCAAGCTGCCACAAGCTGGAAGCCTGGCTTCCCATGGAGGGCCAAAGGCCTCCTACAAACTGACATCAGGCACCTGGGCAGCTGACTTTACTTACCCGGGGAAACAGGCCATCCTTTGTGCCCAACTCCCACTGCCGGGCACCTGGCCTCGG
Source organism: Chamaea fasciata (assembly GCF_029207755.1). Lineage (NCBI taxonomy): Eukaryota > Metazoa > Chordata > Aves > Passeriformes > Sylviidae > Chamaea > Chamaea fasciata. Next base: position 34,700 of record NW_027094993.1, on the reverse strand, counting down.
CCACCTACAATCCCGAACGGAAAAAGGATTTCTTCCAGATGCAAGCTGCCACAGGCTGGAAGACTAGTTTCCCTTGAAGGGCCAAACGCCTCCTACAAACTGACATCAGGCACCTGGGCAGCTGACTTTACTTACCCCTGGAAACAGGCCATCATTTGTGCCCAACTCTTTCTGCTGGGCACCTGGCCTCGGACACCTACAATCCCGAACGGAACAGGATTTCTTCGCGATGCAAGCTGCCACAAGCTGGAAGACTTGCTTCCCTTGGAGGGCCAAAGGCCTCCTACAAACTGACATCAGGCACCTGGGCAGCTGACTTTACTTACCCCTGGAAACAGGCCATCCTTTGTGCCCAACTCCCTCTGCCGGGCACCAGGCCTCGGCCACCTACATTCCCGAGCAGAACAGCATTTCTTCAAGATGCAAGCTGCCACAAACTGGAAGCCTAGATTGCCTTGGAGGGCCAAAGGCCTCCTACAAACTGACATCAGGCACCTGGGCAGCTGACTTTACTTACCCCTGGAAACAGGCCATTCTTTGTTCCCAACTCCCTTAGCCGGGTACCAGGCCTCGGCCACCTACGATCCCAAACGGAACAGGATTTCTTCAAGATGCAAGCTACCACAAGCTGGAAGCCTGGCTGCTCTTGGACGGCCAAAGGCCTCCTACAAACTGACATCAGACACCTGGGCAGCTGACTTTACTTACCCCTGGAAACAGGCCATCATTTGTGCCCAACTCCCTCTGCCGGGCACCTGGCCTCGGCCACCTACAATCCCGAATGGAACAGGATTTCTTCCAGATGCAAGCTGCCACAAACTGGAAGACTAGTTTCCCTTGAAGGGCCAAAGGCCTCCTACAAACTGACATCAGGCACCTGGGCAGCTGACTTTACTTACCCCTGGAAACAGGCCATCATTTGTGCCCAACTCCCTCTGCCGGGCACCAGGCCTTGGCTACCTACAATCCCAAACGGAACATGATTTCTTCCAGATGCAAGCTGCCACAAGCTGGAAGCCTGGCTTCCCTTGGAGGGCCAAAGGCCTCCTACAAACTGACATCAGGCACCTGGGCAGCTGACTTTACTTACCCCTGGAAACAGGCCATCCTTTGTGCCCAATTTCCTCTGCCGGGCACCTGGCTTCGGCCACCTACAATCCCGAACGGAACAGGATTTCTTCCAGATGCAAGCTGCCACAAGCTGGAAGCCTGGCTTCCCATGGAGGGCCAAAGGCCTCCTACAAACTGACATCAGGCACCTGGGCAGCTGACTTTACTTACCCCTGGAAACAGTCCATCATTTGTGCCCAACTCCCTCTGCCAGGCACCTGGCCTCGGCCACCTACAATCCCGAGCAGAACAGGATTTCTTCCAGATGCAAGCTGCCACAAACTGGAAGAATAGCTGCCCTTGGAGGGCCAAAGGCCTCCTACAAACTGACATCAGGCACCTGTGCAGCTAACTCTACTTACCCCTGGAAAGAGGCCATCCTTTGTTCCCAACACCCTCTGCCGGGCACCTGGCCTCGGCCACCTACAATCCCGAACGGAACAGCATTTCTTCCAGATGCAAGCTGCCACAAGCTGGAAGACTTGCTTCCCTTGGAGGGCCAAAGGCCTCCTACAAACTGACATCAGGCACCTGGGCAGCTGACTTTACTTACCCCTGGAAACAGGCCATCTTTTGTGCCCAACTCCCTCTGCCGGGCACCAGGCCTCGGCCACCTACAATCCCGAACGGAACAGGATTACTTCCAGATGCAAGCAGCCACAAGCTGGAAGCCTGGCATCCCATGGAGGAACAATAGCCACCTGCAAACTGACATCAGGCACCTGGGCAGCTGACTTTACTTACCCCTGGAAACAGGCCATCCTTTGTGCCCAACTCCCTCTACCGGGCACCTGGCCTCAGCCACCTACAATCCCAAACGGAACAGGATTTCTTCCAGATGAAAGCTGCCACAAGCTGGAAGCCTGGCTTCCCATGGAGGGCCAAAGGCCTCCTACAAACTGACATCAGGCACCTGGGCAGATGACTTTACTTACCCCTGGAAACAGGCCATCATTTGTGCCCAACTCCCTCTACCAGGCACCTGACCTCGGCCACCTACAATCCCGAGTAGAACAGCATTTCTTCAAGATGCAAGCTGCCACAAGCTGGAAGCCAGGCTTCCCATGGAGGGCCAAAGGCCTGCTACAAGCTGACATCAGGCACCTGGGCAGCTGACTTTACTTATCCCTGGAAACAGGCCATCCTTTGTGCCCAACTCCCTCTGCCGAGCACCTGGCCTCGGCCACCTACAATCCCGAACGGAACAGCATTTCTTCCAGATGCAAGCTGCCACAAGCTAGCAGCCAGTCTTCCCATGGAGGGCCAAAGGCCTGCTACAAACTGACATCAGGCACCTGGGCAGCTGACTTTACTTACCCCTGGAAACAGGCCATCCTTTGTGCCCAACTCCCTCTGCCGGGCACCAGGCCTCGGCCACCTACAATCCCGAACGGAACAGGATTTCTTCCAGATTCAAGCTGCCACAAGCTGGAAGCCTGGCTTCCCATGGAGGGCCAAAGGCCTCCTACAAACTGACATCAGGCACCTGGGCAGCTGACTTTACTTACCCGGGGAAACAGGCCATCCTTTGTGCCCAACTCCCACTGCCGGGCACCTGGCCTCGGCCACCTACAATCCCGAACGGAAAAAGGATTTCTTCCAGATGCAAGCTGCCACAGGCTGGAAGACTAGTTTCCCTTGAAGGGCCAAACGCCTCCTACAAACTGACATCAGGCACCTGGGCAGCTGACTTTACTTACCCCTGGAAACAGGCCATCATTTGTGCCCAACTCTTTCTGCTGGGCACCTGGCCTCGGACACCTACAATCCCGAACGGAACAGGATTTCTTCGCGATGCAAGCTGCCACAAGCTGGAAGACTTGCTTCCCTTGGAGGGCCAAATGCCTCCTACAAACTGACATCAGGCACCTGGGCAGCTGACTTTACTTACCCCTGGAAACAGGCCATCCTTTGTGCCCAACTCCCTCTGCCGGGCACCAGGCCTCGGCCACCTACATTCCCGAGCAGAACAGCATTTCTTCAAGATGCAAGCTGCCACAAACTGGAAGACTAGATTGCCTTGGAGGGCCAAAGGCCTCCTACAAACTGACATCAGGCACCTGGGCAGCTGACTTTACTTACCCCTGGAAACAGGCCATTCTTTGTTCCCAACTCCCTTAGCCGGGTACCAGGCCTCGGCCACCTACGATCCCAAACGGAACAGGATTTCTTCAAGATGCAAGCTACCACAAGCTGGAAGCCTGGCTGCTCTTGGACGGCCAAAGGCCTCCTACAAACTGACATCAGGCACCTGGGCAGCTGACTTTACTTACCCCTGGAAACAGGCCATCATTTGTGCCCAACTCCCTCTGCCGGGCACCTGGCCTCGGCCACCTACAATCCCGAATGGAACAGGATTTCTTCCAGATGCAAGCTGCCACAAACTGGAAGACTAGTTTCCCTTGAAGGGCCAAAGGCCTCCTACAAACTGACATCAGGCACCTGGGCAGCTGACTTTACTTACCCCTGGAAACAGGCCATCATTTGTGCCCAACTCCCTCTGCCGGGCACCAGGCCTTGGCTACTTACAATCCCAAACGGAACATGATTTCTTCCAGATGCAAGCTGCCAACAGCTGGAAGCCTGGCTTCCCTTGGAGGGCCAAAGGCCTCCTACAAACTGACATCAGGCACCTGGGCAGCTGACTTTACTTACCCCTGGAAACAGGCCATCCTTTGTGCCCAATTTCCTCTGCCGGGCACCTGGCTTCGGCCACCTACAATCCCGAACGGAACAGGATTTCTTCCAGATGCAAGCTGCCACAAGCTGGAAGCCTGGCTTCCCATGGAGGGCCAAAGGCCTCCTACAAACTGACATCAGGCACCTGGGCAGCTGACTTTACTTACCCCTGGAAACAGTCCATCATTTGTGCCCAACTCCCTCTGCCAGGCACCTGGCCTCGGCCACCTACAATCCCGAGCAGAACAGGATTTCTTCCAGATGCAAGCTGCCACAAACTGGAAGAATAGCTGCCCTTGGAGGGCCAAAGGCCTCCTACAAACTGACATCAGGCACCTGTGCAGCTAACTCTACTTACCCCTGGAAAGAGGCCATCCTTTGTTCCCAACACCCTCTGCCGGGCACCTGGCCTCGGCCACCTACAATCCCGAACGGAACAGCATTTCTTCCAGATGCAAGCTGCCACAAGCTGGAAGACTTGCTTCCCTTGGAGGGCCAAAGGCCTCCTACAAACTGACATCAGGCACCTGGGCAGCTGACTTTACTTACCCCTGGAAACAGGCCATCTTTTGTGCCCAACTCCCTCTGCCGGGCACCAGGCCTCGGCCACCTACAATCCCGAACGGAACAGGATTACTTCCAGATGCAAGCAGCCACAAGCTGGAAGCCTGGCATCCCATGGAGGAACAATAGCCACCTGCAAACTGACATCAGGCACCTGGGCAGCTGACTTTACTTACCCCTGGAAACAGGCCATCCTTTGTGCCCAACTCCCTCTACCGGGCACCTGGCCTCGGCCACCTATAATCCCGAACGGAACAGGATTTCTTCGAGATGCAAGCTGCCACAAGCTGGAATCCTGGCTTCCCATGGAGGGCCAAAGGCCTCCTACAAACTGACATCAGGCACCTGGGCAGCTGACTTTACTTACCCCTGGAAACAGGCCATCCTTTGTTCCCAACTCCCTCTGCCGGGCACCTGGCCTCGGCCACCTACAATCCCGAATGGAATAGGATTTCTTCCAGATGCAAGCTGCCACAAACTGGAAGACTAGTTTCCCTTGAAGGGCCAAAGGCCTCCTACAAACTGACATCAGGCACCTGGGCAGCTGACTTTACTTACCCCTGGAAACAGGCCATCATTTGTGCCCAACTCCCTCTGCCGGTCACCTGGCCTTGGCCACCTACAATCCGGAACGGAACAGGATTTCTTCCAGATGCAAGCTGCCACAAACTGGAAGACTGGCTTCCCTTGGAGGGCCAAAGGCCTCCTACAAACTGACATCAGGCACCTGGGCAGCTGACTTTACTTACCCCTGGAAACAGGCCATCCTTCGTGCCCAATTTCCTCTGCCGGGCACCTGGCCTCGGCCACCTACAATCCCGAACGGAACAGGATTTCTTCCAGATGCAAGCTGCCACAAGCTGGAAGCCTGGCTTCCCATGGAGGGCCAAAGGCCTCCTACAAACTGACATCAGGCACCTGGGCAGCTGACTTTACTTAACCCTGGAAACAGTCCATCATTTGTGCCCAACTCCCTCTGCCAGGCACCTGGCCTCGGCCACCTACAATCCCGAGCAGAACAGGATTTCTTCCAGATGCAAGCTGCCACAAACTGGAAGAATAGCTGCCCTTGGAGGGCCAAAGGCCTCCTACAAACTGACACCAGGCACCTGTGCAGCTAACTTTACTTACCCCTGGAAACAGGCCATCCTTTGTTCCCAACTACCTCTGCCGGGCACCTGGCCTCGGCCACCTACAATCCCGAATGGAACAGCATTTCTTCCAGATGCAAGCTGCCACAAGCTGGCAGCCAGTCTTCCCATGGAGGGCCAAAGGCCTGCTACAAACTGACATCAGGCACCTGGGCAGCTGACTTTACTTACCCCTGGAAACAGGCCATCCTTTGTGCCCAACTCCCTCTGCCGGGCACCAGGCCTCGGCCACCTACAATCCCGAACGGAACAGGATTACTTCCAGATGCAAGCAGCCACAAGCTGGAAGCCTGGCATCCCATGGAGGAACAATAGCCACCTGCAAACTGACATCAGGCACCTGGGCAGCTGACTTTACTTACCCCTGGAAACAGGCCATCCTTTGTGCCAAACTCCATCTGCCGGGCACCGGGCCTCGGCCACCTACAATCCCGAACGGAAGAGGATTACTTCCAGATGCAAGCAGCCACAAGCTGGAAGCCTGGCATCCCATGGAGGAACAATAGCCACCTGCAAACTGACATCAGGCACCTGGGCAGCTGACTTTACTTACCCCTGGAAACAGGCCATCTTTGTGCCCAACTCCCTCTGCCGGGCACCTGGCCTCGGCCACCCACAATCCCGAACGGAACAGGATTTCTTCGCGATGCAAGCTGCCACAAACTGGAAGACTTGCTTGCCTTGGAGGGCTAAAGGCCTCCTACAAACTGACATCAGGCACCTGGGCAGCTGACTTTACTTACCCCCGGAAACAGGCCATCCTTTGTTCCCAACTGCTGCAGCAGGGCACCAGGCCTCGGCCACCTACAATCCCAAACGGAACAGGATTTCTTCAAGATGCAAGCTGCCACAAGCTGGAAGCCTGGCTTCCCATGAAGGGCCAAAGGCCTCCTACAAACTGACATCAGGCACCTGGGCAGCTGACTTTACTTATCCCTGGAAACAGGCCATCCTTTGTGCCCAACTCCCTCTGCCGGGCACCTGGCCTCGGCCACCTACAATCCCAAACGGAACAGCATTTCTTCCAGATGCAAGCTGCCACCAGCTAGCAGCCAGTCTTCCCATGGAGGGCCAAAGGCCTGCTACAAACTGACATCAGGCACCTGGGCAGCTGACTTTACTTACCCCTGGAAACAGGCCATCCTTTGTGCCCAACTCCGTCTGCCGGGCACCTGGCCTCGGCCACCTACAATCCCGAACGGAACAGGATTTCTTCCAGATGCAAGCTGCCACAAGCTGGAAGCCTGGCTTCCCATGGAGGGCCAAAGGCCTCCTACAAACTGACATCAGGCACCTGGGCAGCTGATTTTACTTACCCCTGGAAACAGGCCATCCTTTGTGCCCAACTCGCTCTGCCGGGCACTTGGCCTCGGCCACCTACAATCCCGAACGGAAAAATGATTTCTTCCAGATGCAAGCTGCCACAGGCTGGAAGACTAGTTTCCCTTGAAGGGCCAAACGCCTCCTACAAACTGACATCAGGCACCTGGGCAGCTGACTTTACTTACCCCTGGAAACAGGCCATCATTTGTGCCCAACTCCCTCTGCCGGTCACCTGGCCTTGGCCACCTACAATCCCGAACGGAACAGGATTTCTTCCAGATGCAAGCTGCCACAGGCTGGAAGCCTGGCTTCCCATAGAGGGCCAAAGGCCTCCTACAAACTGACATCAGGCACCTGGGCAGCTGACTTTACTTATCCCTGGAAACAGGCCATCCTTTGTGCCCAACTCCCTCTGCCGGGCACCTGGCCTCGGCCACCTACAATCCCGAACGGAACAGCATTTCTTCCAGATGCAAGCTGCCACTAGCTAGCAGCCAGTCTTCCCATGGAGGGCCAATGGCCTGCTACAAACTGACATCAGGCACCTGGGCAGCTGACTTTACTTACCCCTGGAAACAGGCCATCATTTGTGCCGAACTCCCTCTGCCGTGCTCCTGGCCTCGGCCACCCACAATCCCGAACGGAACAGGATTTCTTCGCGATGCAAGCTGCCACAAGCTGGAAGACTTGCTTCCCTTGGAGGGCCAAAGGCCTCCTACAAACTGACATCAGGCACCTGGGCAGCTGACTTTACTTACCCCTGGAAACAGGCCATCATTTGTGCCCAACTCCCTCTGCCGGGCACCAGGCCTCGGCGACCTACAATCCCAAACGGAACATGATTTCTTCCAGATGAAAGCTGCCACAAGCTGGAAGCCTGGCTTCCCTTGGAGGGCCAAAGGCCTCCTACAAACTGACATCAGGCACCTGGGCAGCTGACTTTACTTACCCCTGGAAACAGGCCATCATTTGTGCCCAACTCCCTCTGCCGGGCACCTGGCCTCGGCCACCTACAATCCCGAATGGAACAGGATTTCTTCCAGATGCAAGCTGCCACAAACTGGAAGACTAGTTTCCCTTGAAGGGCCAAAGGCCTCCTACAAACTGACATCAGGCACCTGGTCAGCTGACTTTACTTACCCCTGGAAAACGGCCATCATTTGTGCCCAACTCCCTCTGCCGGGCACCAGGCCTTGGCTACCTACAATCCCAAACGGAACATGATTTCTTCCAGATGCAAGCTGCCAACAGCTGGAAGCCTGGCTTCCCTTGGAGGGCCAAAGGCCTCCTACAAACTGACATCAGGCACCTGGGCAGCTGACTTTACTTACCCCTGGAAACAGGCCATCCTTTGTGCCCAATTTCCTCTGCCGGGCACCTGGCTTCGGCCACCTACAATCCCGAACGGAACAGGATTTCTTCCAGATGCAAGCTGCCACAAGCTGGAAGCCTGGCTTCCCATGGAGGGCCAAAGGCCTCCTACAAACTGACATCAGGCACCTGGGCAGCTGACTTTACTTACCCCTGGAAACAGTCCATCATTTGTGCCCAACTCCCTCTGCCAGGCACCTGGCCTCGGCCACCTACAATCCCGAGCAGAACAGGATTTCTTCCAGATGCAAGCTGCCACAAACTGGAAGAATAGCTGCCCTTGGAGGGCCAAAGGCCTCCTACAAACTGACATCAGGCACCTGTGCAGCTAACTCTACTTACCCCTGGAAAGAGGCCATCCTTTGTTCCCAACACCCTCTGCCGGGCACCTGGCCTCGGCCACCTACAATCCCGAACGGAACAGCATTTCTTCCAGATGCAAGCTGCCACAAGCTGGAAGACTTGCTTCCCTTGGAGGGCCAAAGGCCTCCTACAAACTGACATCAGGCACCTGGGCAGCTGACTTTACTTACCCCTGGAAACAGGCCATCTTTTGTGCCCAACTCCCTCTGCCGGGCACCAGGCCTCGGCCACCTACAATCCCGAACGGAACAGGATTACTTCCAGATGCAAGCAGCCACAAGCTGGAAGCCTGGCATCCCATGGAGGAACAATAGCCACCTGCAAACTGACATCAGGCACCTGGGCAGCTGACTTTACTTACCCCTGGAAACAGGCCATCCTTTGTGCCCAACTCCCTCTACCGGGCACCTGGCCTCGGCCACCTATAATCCCGAACGGAACAGGATTTCTTCGAGATGCAAGCTGCCACAAGCTGGAATCCTGGCTTCCCATGGAGGGCCAAAGGCCTCCTACAAACTGACATCAGGCACCTGGGCAGCTGACTTTACTTACCCCTGGAAACAGGCCATCCTTTGTGCCCAACTCCCTCTGCCGGGCACCTGGCCTCGGCCACCTACAATCCCGAATGGAATAGGATTTCTTCCAGATGCAAGCTGCCACAAACTGGAAGACTAGTTTCCCTTGAAGGGCCAAAGGCCTCCTACAAACTGACATCAGGCACCTGGGCAGCTGACTTTACTTACCCCTGGAAACAGGCCATCATTTGTGCCCAACTCCCTCTGCCGGTCACCTGGCCTTGGCCACCTACAATCCGGAACGGAACAGGATTTCTTCCAGATGCAAGCTGCCACAAACTGGAAGACTGGCTTCCCTTGGAGGGCCAAAGGCCTCCTACAAACTGACATCAGGCACCTGGGCAGCTGACTTTACTTACCCCTGGAAACAGGCCATCCTTCGTGCCCAATTTCCTCTGCCGGGCACCTGGCCTCGGCCACCTACAATCCCGAACGGAACAGGATTTCTTCCAGATGCAAGCTGCCACAAGCTGGAAGCCTGGCTTCCCATGGAGGGCCAAAGGCCTCCTACAAACTGACATCAGGCACCTGGGCAGCTGACTTTACTTAACCCTGGAAACAGTCCATCATTTGTGCCCAACTCCCTCTGCCAGGCACCTGGCCTCGGCCACCTACAATCCCGAGCAGAACAGGATTTCTTCCAGATGCAAGCTGCCACAAACTGGAAGAATAGCTGCCCTTGGAGGGCCAAAGGCCTCCTACAAACTGACACCAGGCACCTGTGCAGCTAACTTTACTTACCCCTGGAAACAGGCCATCCTTTGTTCCCAACTACCTCTGCCGGGCACCTGGCCTCGGCCACCTACAATCCCGAATGGAACAGCATTTCTTCCAGATGCAAGCTGCCACAAGCTGGCAGCCAGTCTTCCCATGGAGGGCCAAAGGCCTGCTACAAACTGACATCAGGCACCTGGGCAGCTGACTTTACTTACCCCTGGAAACAGGCCATCCTTTGTGCCCAACTCCCTCTGCCGGGCACCAGGCCTCGGCCACCTACAATCCCGAACGGAACAGGATTACTTCCAGATGCAAGCAGCCACAAGCTGGAAGCCTGGCATCCCATGAAGGAACAATAGCCACCTGCAAACTGACATCAGGCACCTGGGCAGCTGACTTTACTTACCCCTGGAAACAGGCCATCCTTTGTGCCAAACTCCATCTGCCGGGCACCGGGCCTCGGCCACCTACAATCCCGAACGGAAGAGGATTACTTCCAGATGCAAGCAGCCACAAGCTGGAAGCCTGGCATCCCATGGAGGAACAATAGCCACCTGCAAACTGACATCAGGCACCTGGGCAGCTGACTTTACTTACCCCTGGAAACAGGCCATCTTTGTGCCCAACTCCCTCTGCCGGGCACCTGGCCTCGGCCACCCACAATCCCGAACGGAACAGGATTTCTTCGCGATGCAAGCTGCCACAAACTGGAAGACTTGCTTGCCTTGGAGGGCTAAAGGCCTCCTACAAACTGACATCAGGCACCTGGGCAGCTGACTTTACTTACCCCCGGAAACAGGCCATCCTTTGTTCCCAACTGCTGCAGCAGGGCACCAGGCCTCGGCCACCTACAATCCCAAACGGAACAGGATTTCTTCAAGATGCAAGCTGCCACAAGCTGGAAGCCTGGCTTCCCATGAAGGGCCAAAGGCCTCCTACAAACTGACATCAGGCACCTGGGCAGCTGACTTTACTTATCCCTGGAAACAGGCCATCCTTTGTGCCCAACTCCCTCTGCCGGGCACCTGGCCTCGGCCACCTACAATCCCAAACGGAACAGCATTTCTTCCAGATGCAAGCTGCCACCAGCTAGCAGCCAGTCTTCCCATGGAGGGCCAAAGGCCTGCTACAAACTGACATCAGGCACCTGGGCAGCTGACTTTACTTACCCCTGGAAACAGGCCATCCTTTGTGCCCAACTCCGTCTGCCGGGCACCTGGCCTCGGCCACCTACAATCCCGAACGGAACAGGATTTCTTCCAGATGCAAGCTGCCACAAGCTGGAAGCCTGGCTTCCCATGGAGGGCCAAAGGCCTCCTACAAACTGACATCAGGCACCTGGGCAGCTGATTTTACTTACCCCTGGAAACAGGCCATCCTTTGTGCCCAACTCGCTCTGCCGGGCACTTGGCCTCGGCCACCTACAATCCCGAACGGAAAAATGATTTCTTCCAGATGCAAGCTGCCACAGGCTGGAAGACTAGTTTCCCTTGAAGGGCCAAACGCCTCCTACAAACTGACATCAGGCACCTGGGCAGCTGACTTTACTTACCCCTGGAAACAGGCCATCATTTGTGCCCAACTCCCTCTGCCGGTCACCTGGCCTTGGCCACCTACAATCCCGAACGGAACAGGATTTCTTCCAGATGCAAGCTGCCACAGGCTGGAAGCCTGGCTTCCCATAGAGGGCCAAAGGCCTCCTACAAACTGACATCAGGCACCTGGGCAGCTGACTTTACTTATCCCTGGAAACAGGCCATCCTTTGTGCCCAACTCCCTCTGCCGGGCACCTGGCCTCGGCCACCTACAATCCCGAACGGAACAGCATTTCTTCCAGATGCAAGCTGCCACTAGCTAGCAGCCAGTCTTCCCATGGAGGGCCAATGGCCTGCTACAAACTGACATCAGGCACCTGGGCAGCTGACTTTACTTACCCCTGGAAACAGGCCATCATTTGTGCCGAACTCCCTCTGCCGTGCTCCTGGCCTCGGCCACCCACAATCCCGAACGGAACAGGATTTCTTCGCGATGCAAGCTGCCACAAGCTGGAAGACTTGCTTCCCTTGGAGGGCCAAAGGCCTCCTACAAACTGACATCAGGCACCTGGGCAGCTGACTTTACTTACCCCTGGAAACAGGCCATCATTTGTGCCCAACTCCCTCTGCCGGGCACCAGGCCTCGGCGACCTACAATCCCAAACGGAACATGATTTCTTCCAGATGAAAGCTGCCACAAGCTGGAAGCCTGGCTTCCCTTGGAGGGCCAAAGGCCTCCTACAAACTGACATCAGGCACCTGGGCAGCTGACTTTACTTACCCCTGGAAACAGGCCATCCTTTGTGCCCAATTTCCTCTGCCGGGCACCTGGCCTCAGCCACCTACAATCCCAAACGGAACAGGATTTCTTCCAGATGAAAGCTGCCACAAGCTGGAAGCCTGGCTTCCCATGGAGGGCCAAAGGCCTCCTACAAACTGACATCAGGCACCTGGGCAGCTGACTTTACTTACCCCTGGAAACAGGCCATCATTTGTGCCCAACTCCCTCTACCAGGCACCTGACCTCGGCCACCTACAATCCCGAGTAGAACAGCATTTCTTCAAGATGCAAGCTGCCACAAGCTGGAAGCCAGGCTTCCCATGGAGGGCCAAAGGCCTGCTACAAGCTGACATCAGGCACCTGGGCAGCTGACTTTACTTATCCCTGGAAACAGGCCATCCTTTGTGCCCAACTCCCTCTGCCGAGCACCTGGCCTCGGCCACCTACAATCCCGAACGGAACAGCATTTCTTCCAGATGCAAGCTGCCACAAGCTAGCAGCCAGTCTTCCCATGGAGGGCCAAAGGCCTGCTACAAACTGACATCAGGCACCTGGGCAGCTGACTTTACTTACCCCTGGAAACAGGCCATCCTTTGTGCCCAACTCCCTCTGCCGGGCACCAGGCCTCGGCCACCTACAATCCCGAACGGAACAGGATTTCTTCCAGATTCAAGCCGCCACAAGCTGGAAGCCTGGCTTCCCATGGAGGGCCAAAGGCCTCCTACAAACTGACATCAGGCACCTGGGCAGCTGACTTTACTTACCCGGGGAAACAGGCCATCCTTTGTGCCCAACTCCCACTGCCGGGCACCTGGCCTCGGCCACCTACAATCCCGAACGGAAAAAGGATTTCTTCCAGATGCAAGCTGCCACAGGCTGGAAGACTAGTTTCCCTTGAAGGGCCAAAGGCCTCCTACAAACTGACATCAGGCACCTGGGCAGCTGACTTTACTTACCCCTGGAAACAGGCCATCATTTGTGCCCAACTCTTTCTGCTGGGCACCTGGCCTCGGACACCTACAATCCCGAACGGAACAGGATTTCTTCGCGATGCAAGCTGCCACAAGCTGGAAGACTTGCTTCCCTTGGAGGGCCAAAGGCCTCCTACAAACTGACATCAGGCACCTGGGCAGCTGACTTTACTTACCCCTGGAAACAGGCCATCCTTTGTGCCCAACTCCCTCTGCCACGCACCTGGCCTCGGCCACCTACAATCCCGAGCAGAACAGCATTTCTTCAAGATGCAAGCTGCCACAAACTGGAAGACTAGATTGCCTTGGAGGGCCAAAGGCCTCCTACAAACTGACATCAGGCACCTGGGCAGCTGACTTTACTTACCCCTGGAAACAGGCCATCATTTGTGCCCAACTCCCTCTGCCGGTCACCTGGCCTTGGCCACCTACAATCCCGAACGGAACAGGATTTCTTCCAGATGCAAGCTGCCACAGGCTGGAAGCCTGGCTTCCCATAGAGGGCCAAAGGCCTCCTACAAATTGACATCAGGCACCTGGGCAGCTGACTTTACTTATCCCTGGAAACAGGCCATCCTTTGTGCCCAACTCCCTCTGCCGGGCACCTGGCCTCGGCCACCTACAATCCCGAACGGAACAGCATTTCTTCCAGATGCAAGCTGCCACAAGCTAGCAGCCAGTCTTCCCATGGAGGGCCAATGGCCTGCTACAAACTGACATCAGGCACCTGGGCAGCTGACTTTACTTACCCCTGGAAACAGGCCATCATTTGTGCCGAACTCCCTCTGCCGTGCTCCTGGCCTCGGCCACCCACAATCCCGAACGGAACAGGATTTCTTCGCGATGCAAGCTGCCACAAGCTGGAAGACTTGCTTCCCTTGGAGGGCCAAAGGCCTCCTACAAACTGACATCAGGCACCTGGGCAGCTGACTTTACTTACCCCTGGAAACAGGCCATCATTTGTGCCCAACTCCCTCTGCCGGGCACCAGGCCTCGGCGACCTACAATCCCAAACGGAACATGATTTCTTCCAGATGAAAGCTGCCACAAGCTGGAAGCCTGGCTTCCCTTGGAGGGCCAAAGGCCTCCTACAAACTGACATCAGGCACCTGGGCAGCTGACTTTACTTACCCCTGGAAACAGGCCATCCTTTGTGCCCAATTTCCTCTGCCGGGCACCTGTCCTCAGCCACCTACAATCCCAAACGGAACAGGATTTCTTCCAGATGAAAGCTGCCACAAGCTGGAAGCCTGGCTTCCCATGGAGGGCCAAAGGCCTCCTACAAACTGACATCAGGCACCTGGGCAGCTGACTTTACTTACCCCTGGAAACAGGCCATCATTTGTGCCCAACTCCCTCTACCAGGCACCTGACCTCGGCCACCTACAATCCCGAGTAGAACAGCATTTCTTCAAGATGCAAGCTGCCACAAGCTGGAAGCCAGGCTTCCCATGGAGGGCCAAAGGCCTGCTACAAGCTGACATCAGGCACCTGGGCAGCTGACTTTACTTATCCCTGGAAACAGGCCATCCTTTGTGCCCAACTCCCTCTGCCGAGCACCTGGCCTCGGCCACCTACAATCCCGAACGGAACAGCATTTCTTCCAGATGCAAGCTGCCACAAGCTAGCAGCCAGTCTTCCCATGGAGGGCCAAAGGCCTGCTACAAACTGACATCAGGCACCTGGGCAGCTGACTTTACTTACCCCTGGAAACAGGCCATCCTTTGTGCCCAACTCCCTCTGCCGGGCACCAGGCCTCGGCCACCTACAATCCCGAACGGAACAGGATTTCTTCCAGATTCAAGCCGCCACAAGCTGGAAGCCTGGCTTCCCATGGAGGGCCAAAGGCCTCCTACAAACTGACATCAGGCACCTGGGCAGCTGACTTTACTTACCCGGGGAAACAGGCCATCCTTTGTGCCCAACTCCCACTGCCGGGCACCTGGCCTCGGCCACCTACAATCCCGAACGGAAAAAGGATTTCTTCCAGATGCAAGCTGCCACAGGCTGGAAGACTAGTTTCCCTTGAAGGGCCAAAGGCCTCCTACAAACTGACATCAGGCACCTGGGCAGCTGACTTTACTTACCCCTGGAAACAGGCCATCATTTGTGCCCAACTCTTTCTGCTGGGCACCTGGCCTCGGACACCTACAATCCCGAACGGAACAGGATTTCTTCGCGATGCAAGCTGCCACAAGCTGGAAGACTTGCTTCCCTTGGAGGGCCAAAGGCCTCCTACAAACTGACATCAGGCACCTGGGCAGCTGACTTTACTTACCCCTGGAAACAGGCCATCCTTTGTGCCCAACTCCCTCTGCCACGCACCTGGCCTCGGCCACCTACAATCCCGAGCAGAACAGCATTTCTTCAAGATGCAAGCTGCCACAAACTGGAAGACTAGATTGCCTTGGAGGGCCAAAGGCCTCCTACAAACTGACATCAGGCACCTGGGCAGCTGACTTTACTTACCCCTGGAAACAGGCCATTCTTTGTTCCCAACTCCCTTAGCCGGGTACCAGGCCTCGGCCACCTACGATCCCAAACGGAACAGGATTTCTTCAAGATGCAAGCTACCACAAGCTGGAAGCCTGGCTGCTCTTGGACGGCCAAAGGCCTCCTACAAACTGACATCAGACACCTGGGCAGCTGACTTTACTTACCCCTGGAAACAGGCCATCATTTGTGCCCAACTCCCTCTGCCGGGCACCTGGCCTCGGCCACCTACAATCCCGAATGGAACAGGATTTCTTCCAGATGCAAGCTGCCACAAACTGGAAGACTAGTTTCCCTTGAAGGGCCAAAGGCCTCCTACAAACTGACATCAGGCACCTGGGCAGCTGACTTTACTTACCCCTGGAAACAGGCCATCATTTGTGCCCAACTCCCTCTGCCGGGCACCAGGCCTTGGCTACCTACAATCCCAAACGGAACATGATTTCTTCCAGATGCAAGCTGCCACAAGCTGGAAGCCTGGCTTCCCTTGGAGGGCCAAAGGCCTCCTACAAACTGACATCAGGCACCTGGGCAGCTGACTTTACTTACCCCTGGAAACAGGCCATTCTTTGTTCCCAACTCCCTTAGCCGGGTACCAGGCCTCGGCCACCTACGATCCCAAACGAAACAGGATTTCTTCAAGATGCAAGCTACCACAAGCTGGAAGCCTGGCTGCTCTTGGACGGCCAAAGGCCTCCTACAAACTGACATCAGACACCTGGGCAGCTGACTTTACTTACCCCTGGAAACAGGCCATCATTTGTGCCCAACTCCCTCTGCCGGGCACCTGGCCTCGGCCACCTACAATCCCGAATGGAACAGGATTTCTTCCAGATGCAAGCTGCCACAAACTGGAAGACTAGTTTCCCTTGAAGGGCCAAAGGCCTCCTACAAACTGACATCAGGCACCTGGGCAGCTGACTTTACTTACCCCTGGAAACAGGCCATCATTTGTGCCCAACTCCCTCTGCCGGGCACCAGGCCTTGGCTACCTACAATCCCAAACGGAACATGATTTCTTCCAGATGCAAGCTGCCACAAGCTGGAAGCCTGGCTTCCCTTGGAGGGCCAAAGGCCTCCTACAAACTGACATCAGGCACCTGGGCAGCTGACTTTACTTACCCCTGGAAACAGGCCATCCTTTGTGCCCAATTTCCTCTGCCGGGCACCTGGCTTCGGCCACCTACAATCCCGAGCGGAACAGGATTTCTTCCAGATGCAAGCTGCCACAAGCTGGAAGCCTGGCTTCCCATGGAGGGCCAAAGGCCTCCTACAAACTGACATCAGGCACCTGGGCAGCTGACTTTACTTACCCCTGGAAACAGTCCATCATTTGTGCCCAACTCCCTCTGCCAGGCACCTGGCCTCGGCCACCTACAATCCCGAGCAGAACAGGATTTCTTCCAGATGCAAGCTGCCACAAACTGGAAGAATAGCTGCCCTTGGAGGGCCAAAGGCCTCCTACAAACTGACATCAGGCACCTGTGCAGCTAACTCTACTTACCCCTGGAAAGAGGCCATCCTTTGTTCCCAACACCCTCTGCCGGGCACCTGGCCTCGGCCACCTACAATCCCGAACGGAACAGCATTTCTTCCAGATGCAAGCTGCCACAAGCTGGAAGACTTGCTTCCCTTGGAGGGCCAAAGGCCTCCTACAAACTGACATCAGGCACCTGGGCAGCTGACTTTACTTACCCCTGGAAACAGGCCATCTTTTGTGCCCAACTCCCTCTGCCGGGCACCAGGCCTCGGCCACCTACAATCCCGAACGGAACAGGATTACTTCCAGATGCAAGCAGCCACAAGGTGGAAGCCTGGCATCCCATGGAGGAACAATAGCCACCTGCAAACTGACATCAGGCACCTGGGCAGCTGACTTTACTTACCCCTGGAAACAGGCCATCCTTTGTGCCCAACTCCCTCTACCGGGCACCTGGCCTCGGCCACCTATAATCCCGAACGGAACAGGATTTCTTCGAGATGCAAGCTGCCACAAGCTGGAATCCTGGCTTCCCATGGAGGGCCAAAGGCCTCCTACAAACTGACATCAGGCACCTGGGCAGCTGACTTTACTTACCCCTGGAAACAGGCCATCCTTTGTGCCCAACTCCCTCTGCCGGGCACCTGGCCTCGGCCACCTACAATCCCGAATGGAATAGGATTTCTTCCAGATGCAAGCTGCCACAAACTGGAAGACTAGTTTCCCTTGAAGGGCCAAAGGCCTCCTACAAACTGACATCAGGCACCTGGGCAGCTGACTTTACTTACCCCTGGAAACAGGCCATCATTTGTGCCCAACTCCCTCTGCCGGTCACCTGGCCTTGGCCACCTACAATCCGGAACGGAACAGGATTTCTTCCAGATGCAAGCTGCCACAAACTGGAAGACTGGCTTCCCTTGGAGGGCCAAAGGCCTCCTACAAACTGACATCAGGCACCTGGGCAGCTGACTTTACTTACCCCTGGAAACAGGCCATCCTTTGTGCCCAATTTCCTCTGCCGGGCACCTGGCCTCGGCCACCTACAATCCCGAACGGAACAGGATTTCTTCCAGATGCAAGCTGCCACAAGCTGGAAGCCTGGCTTCCCATGGAGGGCCAAAGGCCTCCTACAAACTGACATCAGGCACCTGGGCAGCTGACTTTACTTAACCCTGGAAACAGTCCATCATTTGTGCCCAACTCCCTCTGCCAGGCACCTGGCCTCGGCCACCTAAAATCCCGAGCAGAACAGGATTTCTTCCAGATGCAAGCTGCCACAAACTGGAAGAATAGCTGCCCTTGGAGGGCCAAAGGCCTCCTACAAACTGACACCAGGCACCTGTGCAGCTAAATTTACTTACCTCTGGAAACAGGCCATCCTTTGTTCCCAACTACCTCTGCCGGGCACCTGGCCTCGGCCACCTACAATCCCGAACGGAACAGCATTTCTTCCAGATGCAAGCTGCCACAAGCTGGCAGCCAGTCTTCCCATGGAGGGCCAAAGGCCTGCTACAAACTGACATCAGGCACCTGGGCAGCTGACTTTACTTACCCCTGGAAACAGGCCATCCTTTGTGCCCAACTCCCTCTGCCGGGCACCAGGCCTCGGCCACCTACAATCCCGAACGGAACAGGATTACTTCCAGATGCAAGCAGCCACAAGCTGGAAGCCTGGCATCCCATGGAGGAACAATAGCCACCTGCAAACTGACATCAGGCACCTGGGCAGCTGACTTTACTTACCCCTGGAAACAGGCCATCATTTGTGCCAAACTCCATCTGCCGGGCACCGGGCCTCGGCTACCTACAATCCCGAACGGAAGAGGATTACTTCCAGATGCAAGCAGCCACAAGCTGGAAGCCTGGCATCCCATGGAGGAACAATAGCCACCTGCAAACTGACATCAGGCACCTGGGCAGCTGACTTTACTTACCCCTGGAAACAGGCCATCTTTGTGCCCAACTCCCTCTGCCGGGCACCTGGCCTCGGCCACCCACAATCCCGAACGGAACAGGATTTCTTCGCGATGCAAGCTGCCACAAACTGGAAGACTTGCTTGCCTTGGAGGGCTAAAGGCCTCCTACAAACTGACATCAGGCACCTGGGCAGCTGACTTTACTTACCCCCGGAAACAGGCCATCCTTTGTTCCCAACTGCTGCAGCAGGGCACCAGGCCTCGGCCACCTACAATCCCAAACGGAACAGGATTTCTTCAAGATGCAAGCTGCCACAAGCTGGAAGCCTGGCTTCCCATGGAGGGCCAAAGGCCTCCTACAAACTGACATCAGGCACCTGGGCAGCTGACTTTACTTATCCCTGGAAACAGGCCATCCTTTGTGCCCAACTCCCTCTGCCGGGCACCTGGCCTCGGCCACCTACAATCCCAAACGGAACAGCATTTCTTCCAGATGCAAGCTGCCACAAGCTAGCAGCCAGTCTTCCCATGGAGGGCCAAAGGCCTGCTACAAACTGACATCAGGCACCTGGGCAGCTGACTTTACTTACCCCTGGAAACAGGCCATCCTTTGTGCCCAACTCCGTCTGCCGGGCACCTGGCCTCGGCCACCTACAATCCCGAACGGAACAGGATTTCTTCCAGATGCAAGCTGCCACAAGCTGGAAGCCTGGCTTCCCATGGAGGGCCAAAGGCCTCCTACAAACTGACATCAGGCACCTGGGCAGCTGATTTTACTTACCCCTGGAAACAGGCCATCCTTTGTGCCCAACTCGCTCTGCCGGGCACTTGGCCTCGGCCACCTACAATCCCGAACGGAAAAATGATTTCTTCCAGATGCAAGCTGCCACAGGCTGGAAGACTAGTTTCCCTTGAAGGGCCAAACGCCTCCTACAAACTGACATCAGGCACCTGGGCAGCTGACTTTACTTACCCCTGGAAACAGGCCATCATTTGTGCCCTACTCCCTCTGCCGGTCACCTGGCCTTGGCCACCTACAATCCCGAACGGAACAGGATTTCTTCCAGATGCAAGCTGCCACAGGCTGGAAGCCTGGCTTCCCATAGAGGGCCAAAGGCCTCCTACAAACTGACATCAGGCACCTGGGCAGCTGACTTTACTTATCCCTGGAAACAGGCCATCCTTTGTGCCCAACTCCCTCTGCCGGGCACCTGGCCTCGGCCACCTACAATCCCGAACGGAACAGCATTTCTTCCAGATGCAAGCTGCCACAAGCTAGCAGCCAGTCTTCCCATGGAGGGCCAATGGCCTGCTACAAACTGACATCAGGCACCTGGGCAGCTGACTTTACTTACCCCTGGAAACAGGCCATCATTTGTGCCGAACTCCCTCTGCCGGGCTCCTGGCCTCGGCCACCCACAATCCCGAACGGAACAGGATTTCTTCGCGATGCAAGCTGCCACAAGCTGGAAGACTTGCTTCCCTTGGAGGGCCAAAGGCCTCCTACAAACTGACATCAGGCACCTGGGCAGCTGACTTTACTTACCCCTGGAAACAGGCCATCATTTGTGCCCAACTCCCTCTGCCGGGCACCAGGCCTCGGCCACCTACAATCCCAAACGGAACATGATTTCTTCCAGAAGCAAGCTGCCACAAGCTGGAAGGCTGGCTTCCCTTGGAGGGCCAAAGGCCTCCTACAAACTGACATCAGGCACCTGGGCAGCTGACTTTACTTACCCCTGGAAACAGGCCATCCTTTGTGCCCAATTTCCTCTGCCGGGCACCTGGCCTCAGCCACCTACAATCCCAAACGGAACAGGATTTCTTCCAGATGAAAGCTACCACAAGCTGGAAGCCTGGCTTCCCATGGAGGGCCAAAGGCCTCCTACAAACTGACATCAGGCACCTGGGCAGCTGACTTTACTTACCCCTGGAAACAGGCCATCCTTTGTGCCCAACTCCCTCTACCAGGCACCTGACCTCGGCCACCTATAATCCCGAGTAGAACAGCATTTCTTCAAGATGCAAGCTGCCACAAACTGGAAGACTAGCTGCCCTTGGAGGGCCAAAGGCCTCCTACAAACTGACACCAGGCACCTGTGCAGCTAACTTTACTTACCCCTGGAAACAGGCCATCCTTTGATCACAACTCCCTCTGCCGGGCACCTGGCCTCGGTCACCTACAATCCCGAACGGAACAGCATTTCTTCCAGATGCAAGCTGCCACAAGCTAGCAGCCAGTCTTCCCATGGAGGGCCAAAGGCCTCCTACAAACTGACATCAGGCACCTGGGCAGCTGACTTTACTTACCCCTGGAAACAGGCCATCCTTTGTGCCCAACTCCCTCTGCCGGGCACCTGGCCTCGGCCACCCACAATCCCGAACGGAACAGGATTTCTTCAAGATGCAAGCTGCCACAAGCTGGAAGCCTGGCTTCCCATGGAGGGCCAAAGGCCTCCTACAAACTGACATCAGGCACCTGGGCAGCTGACTTTACTTACCCCTGGAAACAGGCCATCATTTGTTCCCAACTGCTGCAGCAGGGCACCAGGCCTCGGCCACCTACAATCCCAAACGGAACAGGATTTCTTCAAGATGCAAGCTGCCACAAGCTGGAAGCCTGGCTTCCCATGGAGGGCCAAAGGCCTCCTACAAACTGACATCAGGCACCTGGGCAGCTGACTTTACTTACCCCTGGAAACAGGCCATTCTTTGTGCCCAACTCCCTCTGCCGGGCACCTGGCCTCGGCCACCCACAATCCCGAACGGAACAGGATTTCTTCGCGATGCAAGCTGCCACAAACTGGAAGACTTGCTTCCCTTGGAGGGCTAAAGGCCTCCTACAAACTGACATCAGGCACCTGGGCAGCTGACTTTACTTACCCCTGGAAACAGGCCATCCTTTGTTCCCAACTGCTGCAGCAGGGCACCAGGCCTCGGCCACCTACAATCCCAAACGGAACAGGATTTCTTCCAGATGCAAGCTGCCACAAGCTGGAAGCCTGGCTTCCCATGGAGGGCCAAAGGCCTCCTACAAACTGACATCAGGCACCTGGGCAGCTGACTTTACTTATCCCTGGAAACAGGCCATCCTTTGTGCCCAACTCCCTCTGCCGAGCACCTGGCCTCGGCCACCTACAATCCCGAACGGAACAGCATTTCTTCCAGATGCAAGCTGCCACAAGCTAGCAGCCAGTCTTCCCATGGAGGGCCAAAGGCCTGCTACAAACTGACATCAGGCACCTGGGCAGCTGACTTTACTTACCCCTGGAAACAGGCCATCCTTTGTGCCCAACTCCGTCTGCCGGGCACCTGGCCTCGGCCACCTACAATCCCGAACGGAACAGGATTTCTTCCAGATGCAAGCTGCCACAGGCTGGAAGCCTGGCTTCCCATAGAGGGCCAAAGGCCTCCTACAAACTGACATCAGGCACCTGGGCAGCTGACTTTACTTACCCCTGGAAACAGGCCATCATTTGTGCCGAACTCCCTCTGCCGAGCACCTGGCCTCGGCCACCCACAATCCCAAACGGAACAGGATTTCTTCACGATGCAAGCTGCCACAAGCTGGAAGACTTGCTTCCCTTGGAGGGCCAAAGGCCTCCTACAAACTGACATCAGGCACCTGGGCAGCTGACTTTACTTACCCCTGGAAACAGGCCATCCTTTGTTCCCAACTGCTGCAGCAGGGCACCAGGCCTCGGCCACCTACAATCCCAAACGGAAAAGGATTTCTTCAAGATGCAAGGTGCCACAAGCTGGAAGCCTGGCTTCCCATGGAGGGCCAAAGGCCTCCTAAAAACTGACATCAGGCACCTGGGCAGCTGACTTTACTTACCCCTGGAAACAGGCCATCCTTTGTGCCCAACTCCCTCTGCCGGGCACCAGGCCTCGGCCACCTACAATCCCGAGTGGAACAGAATTTCTTCCAGATGCAAGCTGCCACAATCTGGAAGACTGGCTTCCCTTCGAGGGCCAAAGGCCTCCTACAAACTGACATCAGGCACCTGGGCAGCTGACTTTACTTACCTCTGGAAACAGGCCATCCTTTGTGCCCAACTCTTTCTCTTGGGCACCTGCCTCGGACACCTACAATCCCGAACGGAAAGGATTTCTTCGCGATGCAAGCTGCCACAAGCTGGAAGCCTGGCTTCCCATGGAGGGCCTAAGGCCTGCTACAAACTGACATCAGGCACCTGGCAGCTGACTTTACTTACCCCTGGAAACAGGCCATCCTTTGTGCCCAACTCCCTTAGCCGGGCACCAGGCCTCGGCCACCTACAATCCCGAACGGAACAGGATTACTTCCAGATGCAAGCAGCCACAAGCTGGAAGCCTGGCATCCCATGGAGGAACAATAGCCACCTGCAAACTGACATCAGGCACCTGGGCAGCTGACTTTACTTACCCCTGGAAACAGGCCATCAATTGTGCCCAACTCCCTCTGCCGGTCACCTGGCATCGGCCACCTACAATCCCGAACGGAACAGGATTTCTTCCAGATGCAAGCTGCCACAGGCTGGAAACGTGGCTTCCCATAAAGGGCCAAAGGCCTCCTACAAACTGACATCAGGCACCTGGGCAGCTGACTTTACTTACCCCTGAAACAGGCCATCTTTGTGCCCAACTCCCTCTGCCGGGCACCGGGCCTCGGCCACCTACAATCCCGAACGGAACAGGATTTCTTCGCGATGCAAGCTGCCACAAACTAGAAGACTTGCTTCCTTGGAGGGCCAAAGGCCTGCTACAAACTGACATCAGGCACCTGGGCAGCTGACTTTACTTACCCCTGGAAACAGCCATCATTTGTTCCCAACTGCTGCAGCAGGGCACCAGGCCTCGGCCACCTACAATCCCAAACGGAACAGGATTTCTTCCAGATGCAAGCTGCCACAAGCTGGAAGCCTGGCTTCCCATGGAGGGCCAAAGGCCTCCTACAAACTGACATCAGGCACCTGGGCAGCTGACTTTACTTACCCCTGGAAACAGGCCATCTTTGTGCCCAACTCCCTCTGCCGGCACCTGGCCTCGGCCACCTACAATCCCGAACGGAACAGGTTTTCTTCGCGATGCAAGCTGCCACAAACTTGAAGACTTGCTTCCCTTGGAGGGCCAAAGGCCTCCTACAAACTGACACCAAGGCACCAGGGCAGCTAACTTTACTTACCCCTGGAAACAGGCCATCCTTTGTTCCCAACTCCCTCTGCCGGGCACCTGCCTTGGCAACCTAAAATCCCGAACGGAACAGGATTTCTTCCAGATGCAAGCTGCCACAAGCTGGAAGCCACGCTTCCCATGGAGGGCCAAAGGCCTGCTACAAGCTGACATCAGGCACCTGGGCAGCTGACTTTACTTACCCCTGGAAACAGGCCATCATTTGTTCCCAACTCCCTTAGCCGGGCACCAGGCCTCGGCCACCTACGATCCCAAACGGAACAGGATTTCTTCCAGATGCAAGCTGCCACAGGCTGGAAACCTGGCTTCCCATAGAGGGCCAAAGGCCTCCTACAAACTGACATCAGGCACCTGGGCAGCTGACTTTACTTACCCCTGGAAACAGGCCATCATTTGTGCCCAACTCCCTCTGCCGGGCACCTGGCCTCGGCCACCTACAATCCCGAATGGAACAGGATTTCTTCAGATGCAAGCTGCCACAAACTGGAAGACTAGTTTCCCTTGAAGGGCCAAAGGCCTCCTACAAACTGACATCAGGCACCTGGGCAGCTGACTTTACTTAGCCTGGAAACAGGCCATCATTTGTGCCCAACTCCCTCTGCCGGGCACCAGGCCTCGGCCACCTACAATCCCAAACGAAGCATGATTTCTCTTCCAGAAACAAGCTGCCACAGGCTGGAAGGCTGGCTTCCCTTGGAGGGCCAAAGGCCTCCTACAAACTGACATCAGGCACCTGGGCAGCTGACTTTACTTACCCCTGGAAACAGGCCATCCTTTGTGCCCAGTTTCCTCTGCCGGGCACCTGGCCTCAGCCACCTACAATCCCAAACGGAACAGGATTTCTTCCAGATGCAAGCTGCCACAAGCTGGAAGCCTGGCTTCCCATGGAGGGCCAGAGGCCTCCTACAAACGGATATCAGGCACCTGGGCAGCTGACTTTACTTACCCCCTGGAAACAGGCCATCATTTGTGCCCAACTCCCTCTACCAGGCACCTGAGCTCGGCCACCTACAATCCCGAGTAGAACAGCATTTCTTCAAGATGCAAGCTGCCACAAACTGGAAGACTAGCTGCCCTTGGAGGGCCAAAGGCCTCCTACAAACTGACACCAGGCACCTGTGCAGCTAACTTTACTTACCCCTGGACACAGGCCATCCTTTGTTCCCAACTCCCTCTGCCGGGCACCTGGCCTCGGCCACCTACAATCCCGAACGGAACAGCATTTCTTCCAGATGCAAGCTACCACAAGCTGGCAGCCAGTCTTCCCATGGAGGGCCAAAGGCCTGCTACAAACTGACATCAGGCACCTGGGCAGCTGACTTTACTTACCCCTGGAAACAGGCCATCCTTTGTGCCCAACTCCCTCTGCCGGGCACCAGGCCTCGGCCACCTACAATCCCGAACGGAACAGGATTACTTCCAGATGCAAGCAGCCACAAGCTGGAAGCCTGGCATCCCATGGAGGAACAATAGCCACCTGCAAACTGACATCAGGCACCTGGGCAGCTGACTTTACTTACCCCTGGAAACAGGCCATCATTTGTGCCCATTTCCCTCTGACGGTCACCTGGCATCGGCCACCTACAATCCCGAACGGAACAGGATTTCTTCCAGATGCAAGCTGCCACAGGCTGGAAACCTGGCTTCCCATGGAGGGCCAAAGGCCTCCTACAAACTGACATCAGGCACCTGGGCAGCTGACTTTACTTACCCCTGGAAACAGGCCATCCTTTGTGCCCAACTCCCTCTGCCGGGCACCTGGCCTCGGCCACCCACAGTCCCGAACGGAACAGGATTTCTTCGCGATGCAAGCTGCCACAAACTGGAAGACTTGCTTCCCTTGGAGGGCTAAAGGCCTCCTACAAACTGA
This sequence comes from Chamaea fasciata, assembly GCF_029207755.1. Classification (NCBI taxonomy): domain Eukaryota; kingdom Metazoa; phylum Chordata; class Aves; order Passeriformes; family Sylviidae; genus Chamaea; species Chamaea fasciata. Next base: position 8,626 of record NW_027094993.1, on the reverse strand, counting down.
CATCAGGCACCTGGGCAGCTGACTTTACTTACCCCTGGAAACAGGCCATCATCTGTTCCCAACTGCTGCAGCAGGGGCACCAGGCCTCGGCCACCTACAATCCCAAACGGAACAGGATTTCTTCCAGATGCAAGCTGCCACAAGCTGGAAGCCTGGCTTCCCATGGAGGGCCAAAGGCCTCCTACAAACTAACATCAGGCACCTGGGCAGCTGACTTTACTTATCCCTGGAAACAGGCCATCCTTTGTGCCCAACTCCCTCTGCCGAGCACCTGGCCTCGGCCACCTACAATCCCGAACGGAACAGCATTTCTTCCAGATGCAAGCTGCCACAAGCTAGCAGCCAGTCTTCCCATGGAGGGCCAAAGGCCTGCTACAAACTGACATCAGGCACCTGGGCAGCTGACTTTACTTACCCCTGGAAACAGGCCATCCTTTGTGCCCAACTCCGTCTGCCGGGCACCTGGCCTCGGCCACCTACAATCCCGAACGGAACAGGATTTCTTCCAGATGCAAGCTGCCACAGGCTGGAAGCCTGGCTTCCCATAGAGGGCCAAAGGCCTCCTACAAACTGACATCAGGCACCTGGGCAGCTGACTTTACTTACCCCTGGAAACAGGCCATCATTTGTGCCGAACTCCCTCTGCCGAGCACCTGGCCTCGGCCACCCACAATCCCAAACGGAACAGGATTTCTTCACGATGCAAGCTGCCACAAGCTGGAAGACTTGCTTCCCTTGGAGGGCCAAAGGCCTCCTACAAACTGACATCAGGCACCTGTGCAGCTGACTTTACTTACCCCTGGAAACAGGCCATCCTTTGTGCCCAACTCCCTCTGCCGGGCACCTGGCCTCGGCCACCCACAATCCCGAACGGAACAGGATTTCTTCAAGATGCAAGCTGCCACAAGCTGGAAGCCTGGCTTCCCATGGAGGGCCAAAGGCCTCCTACAAACTGACATCAGGCACCTGGGCAGCTGACTTTACTTACCCCTGGAAACAGGCCATCATTTGTTCCCAACTGCTGCAGCAGGGCACCAGGCCTCGGCCACCTACAATCCCAAACGGAACAGGATTTCTTCAAGATGCAAGCTGCCACAAGCTGGAAGCCTGGCTTCCCATGGAGGGCCAAAGGCCTCCTACAAACTGACATCAGGCACCTGGGCAGCTGACTTTACTTACCCCTGGAAACAGGCCATTCTTTGTGCCCAACTCCCTCTGCCGGGCACCTGGCCTCGGCCACCCACAATCCCGAACGGAACAGGATTTCTTCGCGATGCAAGCTGCCACAAACTGGAAGACTTGCTTCCCTTGGAGGGCTAAAGGCCTCCTACAAACTGACATCAGGCACCTGGGCAGCTGACTTTACTTACCCCTGGAAACAGGCCATCCTTTGTTCCCAACTGCTGCAGCAGGGCACCAGGCCTCGGCCACCTACAATCCCAAACGGAACAGGATTTCTTCCAGATGCAAGCTGCCACAAGCTGGAAGCCTGGCTTCCCATGGAGGGCCAAAGGCCTCCTACAAACTGACATCAGGCACCTGGGCAGCTGACTTTACTTATCCCTGGAAACAGGCCATCCTTTGTGCCCAACTCCCTCTGCCGAGCACCTGGCCTCGGCCACCTACAATCCCGAACGGAACAGCATTTCTTCCAGATGCAAGCTGCCACAAGCTAGCAGCCAGTCTTCCCATGGAGGGCCAAAGGCCTGCTACAAACTGACATCAGGCACCTGGGCAGCTGACTTTACTTACCCCTGGAAACAGGCCATCCTTTGTGCCCAACTCCGTCTGCCGGGCACCTGGCCTCGGCCACCTACAATCCCGAACGGAACAGGATTTCTTCCAGATGCAAGCTGCCACAGGCTGGAAGCCTGGCTTCCCATAGAGGGCCAAAGGCCTCCTACAAACTGACATCAGGCACCTGGGCAGCTGACTTTACTTACCCCTGGAAACAGGCCATCATTTGTGCCGAACTCCCTCTGCCGAGCACCTGGCCTCGGCCACCCACAATCCCAAACGGAACAGGATTTCTTCACGATGCAAGCTGCCACAAGCTGGAAGACTTGCTTCCCTTGGAGGGCCAAAGGCCTCCTACAAACTGACATCAGGCACCTGGGCAGCTGACTTTACTTACCCCTGGAAACAGGCCATCCTTTGTTCCCAACTGCTGCAGCAGGGCACCAGGCCTCGGCCACCTACAATCCCAAACGGAAAAGGATTTCTTCAAGATGCAAGGTGCCACAAGCTGGAAGCCTGGCTTCCCATGGAGGGCCAAAGGCCTCCTACAAACTGACATCAGGCACCTGGGCAGCTGACTTTACTTACCCCTGGAAACAGGCCATCCTTTGTGCCCAACTCCCTCTGCCGGGCACCAGGCCTCGGCCACCTACAATCCCGAGTGGAACAGAATTTCTTCCAGATGCAAGCTGCCACAATCTGGAAGACTGGCTTCCCTTCGAGGGCCAAAGGCCTCCTACAAACTGACATCAGGCACCTGGGCAGCTGACTTTACTTACCTCTGGAAACAGGCCATCCTTTGTGCCCAACTCTTTCTCTTGGGCACCTGGCCTCGGACACCTACAATCCCGAACGGAAAAGGATTTCTTCGCGATGCAAGCTGCCACAAGCTGGAAGCCTGGCTTCCCATGGAGGGCCTAAGGCCTGCTACAAACTGACATCAGGCACCTGGGCAGCTGACTTTACTTACCCCTGGAAACAGGCCATCCTTTGTGCCCAACTCCCTCTGCCGGGCACCAGGCCTCGGCCACCTACAATCCCGAACGGAACAGGATTACTTCCAGATGCAAGCAGCCACAAGCTGGAAGCCTGGCATCCCATGGAGGAACAATAGCCACCTGCAAACTGACATCAGGCACCTGGGCAGCTGACTTTACTTACCCCTGGAAACAGGCCATCAATTGTGCCCAACTCCCTCTGCCGGTCACCTGGCATCGGCCACCTACAATCCCGAACGGAACAGGATTTCTTCCAGATGCAAGCTGCCACAGGCTGGAAACGTGGATTCCCATAAAGGGCCAAAGGCCTCCTACAAACTGACATCAGGCACCTGGGCAGCTGACTTTACTTACCCCTGGAAACAGGCCATCTTTGTGCCCAACTCCCTCTGCCGGGCACCGGGCCTCGGCCACCTACAATCCCGAACGGAACAGGATTTCTTCGCGATGCAAGCTGCCACAAACTAGAAGACTTGCTTCCCTTGGAGGGCCAAAAGCCTGCTACAAACTGACATCAGGCACCTGGGCAGCTGACTTTACTTACCCCTGGAAACAGGCCATCATTTGTTCCCAACTGCTGCAGCAGGGCACCAGGCCTCGGCCACCTACAATCCCAAACGGAACAGGATTTCTTCAAGATGCAAGCTGCCACAAGCTGGAAGCCTGGCTTCCCATGGAGGGCCAAAGGCCTCCTACAAACTGACATCAGGCACCTGGGCAGCTGACTTTACTTACCCCTGGAAACAGGCCATCTTTGTGCCCAACTCCCTCTGCCGGGCACCTGGCCTCGGCCACCCACAATCCCGAACGGAACAGGTTTTCTTCGCGATGCAAGCTGCCACAAACTTGAAGACTTGCTTCCCTTGGAGGGCCAAAGGCCTCCTACAAACTGACACCAGGCACCAGGGCAGCTAACTTTACTTACCCCTGGAAACAGGCCATCCTTTGTTCCCAACTCCCTCTGCCGGGCACCTGGCCTTGGCAACCTAAAATCCCGAACGGAACAGGATTTCTTCCAGATGCAAGCTGCCACAAGCTGGAAGCCACGGTTCCCATGGAGGGCCAAAGGCCTGCTACAAGCTGACATCAGGCACCTGGGCAGCTGACTTTACTTACCCCTGGAAACAGGCCATCATTTGTTCCCAACTCCCTTAGCCGGGCACCAGGCCTCGGCCACCTACGATCCCAAACGGAACAGGATTTCTTCCAGATGCAAGCTGCCACAGGCTGGAAACCTGGCTTCCCATAGAGGGCCAAAGGCCTCCTACAAACTGACATCAGGCACCTGGGCAGCTGACTTTACTTACCCCTGGAAACAGGCCATCATTTGTGCCCAACTCCCTCTGCCGGGCACCTGGCCTCGGCCACCTACAATCCCGAATGGAACAGGATTTCTTCCAGATGCAAGCTGCCACAAACTGGAAGACTAGTTTCCCTTGAAGGGCCAAAGGCCTCCTACAAACTGACATCAGGCACCTGGGCAGCTGACTTTACTTAGCCCTGGAAACAGGCCATCATTTGTGCCCAACTCCCTCTGCCGGGCACCAGGCCTCGGCCACCTACAATCCCAAACGAAGCATGATTTCTTCCAGAAACAAGCTGCCACAGGCTGGAAGGCTGGCTTCCCTTGGAGGGCCAAAGGCCTCCTACAAACTGACATCAGGCACCTGGGCAGCTGACTTTACTTACCCCTGGAAACAGGCCATCCTTTGTGCCCAGTTTCCTCTGCCGGGCACCTGGCCTCAGCCACCTACAATCCCAAACGGAACAGGATTTCTTCCAGATGCAAGCTGCCACAAGCTGGAAGCCTGGCTTCCCATGGAGGGCCAGAGGCCTCCTACAAACGGATATCAGGCACCTGGGCAGCTGACTTTACTTACCCCCTGGAAACAGGCCATCATTTGTGCCCAACTCCCTCTACCAGGCACCTGACCTCGGCCACCTACAATCCCGAGTAGAACAGCATTTCTTCAAGATGCAAGCTGCCACAAACTGGAAGACTAGCTGCCCTTGGAGGGCCAAAGGCCTCCTACAAACTGACACCAGGCACCTGTGCAGCTAACTTTACTTACCCCTGGACACAGGCCATCCTTTGTTCCCAACTCCCTCTGCCGGGCACCTGGCCTCGGCCACCTACAATCCCGAACGGAACAGGATTTCTTCCAGATGCAAGCTACCACAAGCTGGCAGCCAGTCTTCCCATGGAGGGCCAAAGGCCTGCTACAAACTGACATCAGGCACCTGGGCAGCTGACTTTACTTACCCCTGGAAACAGGCCATCATTTGTTCCCAACTGCTGCAGCAGGGCACCAGGCCTCGGCCACCTACAATCCCAAACGGAACAGGATTTCTTCAAGATGCAAGCTGCCACAAGCTGGAAGCCTGGCTTCCCATGGAGGGCCAAAGGCCTCCTACAAACTGACATCAGGCACCTGGGCAGCTGACTTTACTTACCCCTGGAAACAGGCCATTCTTTGTGCCCAACTCCCTCTGCCGGGCACCTGGCCTCGGCCACCCACAATCCCGAACGGAACAGGATTTCTTCGCGATGCAAGCTGCCACAAACTGGAAGACTTGCTTCCCTTGGAGGGCTAAAGGCCTCCTACAAACTGACATCAGGCACCTGGGCAGCTGACTTTACTTACCCCTGGAAACAGGCCATCCTTTGTTCCCAACTGCTGCAGCAGGGCACCAGGCCTCGGCCACCTACAATCCCAAACGGAACAGGATTTCTTCCAGATGCAAGCTGCCACAAGCTGGAAGCCTGGCTTCCCATGGAGGGCCAAAGGCCTCCTACAAACTGACATCAGGCACCTGGGCAGCTGACTTTACTTATCCCTGGAAACAGGCCATCCTTTGTGCCCAACTCCCTCTGCCGAGCACCTGGCCTCGGCCACCTACAATCCCGAACGGAACAGCATTTCTTCCAGATGCAAGCTGCCACAAGCTAGCAGCCAGTCTTCCCATGGAGGGCCAAAGGCCTGCTACAAACTGACATCAGGCACCTGGGCAGCTGACTTTACTTACCCCTGGAAACAGGCCATCCTTTGTGCCCAACTCCGTCTGCCGGGCACCTGGCCTCGGCCACCTACAATCCCGAACGGAACAGGATTTCTTCCAGATGCAAGCTGCCACAGGCTGGAAGCCTGGCTTCCCATAGAGGGCCAAAGGCCTCCTACAAACTGACATCAGGCACCTGGGCAGCTGACTTTACTTACCCCTGGAAACAGGCCATCATTTGTGCCGAACTACCTCTGCCGAGCACCTGGCCTCGGCCACCCACAATCCCAAACGGAACAGGATTTCTTCACGATGCAAGCTGCCACAAGCTGGAAGACTTGCTTCCCTTGGAGGGCCAAAGGCCTCCTACAAACTGACATCAGGCACCTGGGCAGCTGACTTTACTTACCCCTGGAAACAGGCCATCCTTTGTTCCCAACTGCTGCAGCAGGGCACCAGGCCTCGGCCACCTACAATCCCAAACGGAAAAGGATTTCTTCAAGATGCAAGGTGCCACAAGCTGGAAGCCTGGCTTCCCATGGAGGGCCAAAGGCCTCCTACAAACTGACATCAGGCACCTGGGCAGCTGACTTTACTTACCCCTGGAAACAGGCCATCCTTTGTGCCCAACTCCCTCTGCCGGGCACCAGGCCTCGGCCACCTACAATCCCGAGTGGAACAGAATTTCTTCCAGATGCAAGCTGCCACAATCTGGAAGACTGGCTTCCCTTCGAGGGCCAAAGGCCTCCTACAAACTGACATCAGGCACCTGGGCAGCTGACTTTACTTACCTCTGGAAACAGGCCATCCTTTGTGCCCAACTCTTTCTCTTGGGCACCTGGCCTCGGACACCTACAATCCCGAACGGAAAAGGATTTCTTCGCGATGCAAGCTGCCACAAGCTGGAAGCCTGGCTTCCCATGGAGGGCCTAAGGCCTGCTACAAACTGACATCAGGCACCTGGGCAGCTGACTTTACTTACCCCTGGAAACAGGCCATCCTTTGTGCCCAACTCCCTCTGCCGGGCACCAGGCCTCGGCCACCTACAATCCCGAACGGAACAGGATTACTTCCAGATGCAAGCAGCCACAAGCTGGAAGCCTGGCATCCCATGGAGGAACAATAGCCACCTGCAAACTGACATCAGGCACCTGGGCAGCTGACTTTACTTACCCCTGGAAACAGGCCATCAATTGTGCCCAACTCCCTCTGCCGGTCACCTGGCATCGGCCACCTACAATCCCGAACGGAACAGGATTTCTTCCAGATGCAAGCTGCCACAGGCTGGAAACGTGGATTCCCATAAAGGGCCAAAGGCCTCCTACAAACTGACATCAGGCACCTGGGCAGCTGACTTTACTTACCCCTGGAAACAGGCCATCTTTGTGCCCAACTCCCTCTGCCGGGCACCGGGCCTCGGCCACCTACAATCCCGAACGGAACAGGATTTCTTCGCGATGCAAGCTGCCACAAACTAGAAGACTTGCTTCCCTTGGAGGGCCAAAAGCCTGCTACAAACTGACATCAGGCACCTGGGCAGCTGACTTTACTTACCCCTGGAAACAGGCCATCATTTGTTCCCAACTGCTGCAGCAGGGCACCAGGCCTCGGCCACCTACAATCCCAAACGGAACAGGATTTCTTCAAGATGCAAGCTGCCACAAGCTGGAAGCCTGGCTTCCCATGGAGGGCCAAAGGCCTCCTACAAACTGACATCAGGCACCTGGGCAGCTGACTTTACTTACCCCTGGAAACAGGCCATCTTTGTGCCCAACTCCCTCTGCCGGGCACCTGGCCTCGGCCACCCACAATCCCGAACGGAACAGGTTTTCTTCGCGATGCAAGCTGCCACAAACTTGAAGACTTGCTTCCCTTGGAGGGCCAAAGGCCTCCTACAAACTGACACCAGGCACCAGGGCAGCTAACTTTACTTACCCCTGGAAACAGGCCATCCTTTGTTCCCAACTCCCTCTGCCGGGCACCTGGCCTTGGCAACCTAAAATCCCGAACGGAACAGGATTTCTTCCAGATGCAAGCTGCCACAAGCTGGAAGCCACGGTTCCCATGGAGGGCCAAAGGCCTGCTACAAGCTGACATCAGGCACCTGGGCAGCTGACTTTACTTACCCCTGGAAACAGGCCATCATTTGTTCCCAACTCCCTTAGCCGGGCACCAGGCCTCGGCCACCTACGATCCCAAACGGAACAGGATTTCTTCCAGATGCAAGCTGCCACAGGCTGGAAACCTGGCTTCCCATAGAGGGCCAAAGGCCTCCTACAAACTGACATCAGGCACCTGGGCAGCTGACTTTACTTACCCCTGGAAACAGGCCATCATTTGTGCCCAACTCCCTCTGCCGGGCACCTGGCCTCGGCCACCTACAATCCCGAATGGAACAGGATTTCTTCCAGATGCAAGCTGCCACAAACTGGAAGACTAGTTTCCCTTGAAGGGCCAAAGGCCTCCTACAAACTGACATCAGGCACCTGGGCAGCTGACTTTACTTAGCCCTGGAAACAGGCCATCATTTGTGCCCAGCTCCCTCTGCCGGGCACCAGGCCTCGGCCACCTACAATCCCAAACGAAGCATGATTTCTTCCAGAAACAAGCTGCCACAGGCTGGAAGGCTGGCTTCCCTTGGAGGGCCAAAGGCCTCCTACAAACTGACATCAGGCACCTGGGCAGCTGACTTTACTTACCCCTGGAAACAGGCCATCCTTTGTGCCCAGTTTCCTCTGCCGGGCACCTGGCCTCAGCCACCTACAATCCCAAACGGAACAGGATTTCTTCCAGATGCAAGCTGCCACAAGCTGGAAGCCTGGCTTCCCATGGAGGGCCAGAGGCCTCCTACAAACGGATATCAGGCACCTGGGCAGCTGACTTTACTTACC